>NC_056732.1:1872518475-1872610975 GCF_019279795.1 Protopterus annectens
TTCATTAAATTAAAAAAAAACTGTGCCCCAAAACTTGTCTCATAGATTCCTCATGATTGTTTTCTGTGTTCTTATTTCATTCATTTATATCCTATTGCTCTAACCTTTGATCTATGCATCTTTCATAAGAGCTGTGGTGTCATTGTCAATATGAGGAAAATCAATACTCATCCATATCAGTCAGTGCCTTTCAGAAAGAAATTAATGAGTTAAACTTTTGGATTAAACTAATGATATAATAAATGTTGGTAAAACTGTATTCATATCATTCAATACATAAAAAAATCAGGGTAATAAATCATGAGGGCAAAAGTCTTGAAAGAGTCTCAACTTTTGTATAACCTTGAACTATTGTTTTGTGAAAAACATTCATTTAAGGAACCAAGGCTAAAAGATGTTGGCTTGCTTAAACAAATTCATTTAATGAAAAGAGATGAGAATGTGTAATCAAACTTTTTGCAACAGCATAAGAACTAAACTGGAATATGGATATGCTTAATGGTAATCCAAAACTAAGGTTGCAATAAAACTTTAAAAATTGTAACGTAAACTCACAAGGAGTCTTGTCAGTGTACAGACAGCTTACAGTAAGAAATTAAGTGTACCACATGTGCTGTGCAGTCTTCATTTTAATTTTAATATTTTCTATTTTAAAATTAGTATGAAACTGATTTTGAAAGAAAAAAATCTCTTATTCTCATGATCATTGAAATTATTATTTCATTATTGTATTACCCTGGCACTTCTCACTAAAATCTTTAGAAATGTAGCCAAATGTAAAGGTCATGCTACTTATTAGCATAATGTCTCACTTGCACCACACAGACATGGTAAAACAACATATCCTGTTACTGGGCCCATTAAGCACTTGGCTGGTATATTTTCATTTTTATTCTCAGTGTAATATCAGAAGTATACAGAATGTGTCTATTACTTTGGAGCCATATATGAAAACAAATGATTATAAGATTACTTCTAAATAAGTGTTGATTTTGTTTGTTTGGGATAGTATTTCTCAAAGAGCAAAATGACCATTGTGTTTTAGGTGATAGTTTCATAGTTAATGGTGGTGTACCCTGTTAGATGGGGCACATTTCTCTGGGATAGTATGTGTGTGTGTGGGTGTGTGTGTGTGTGTGTGTGTGTGCGTGTGTGTGTGTGTGTGTGTGTGTGTGTGTGTGTGTGTGTGTGTTTTACCCAAGTATTTTATTAGATGTCTTATTTTTTATTGCAAACTGCCTTAGTGGAACCGGCATATGACCTGTTATATACAGCCAACAGTACAGTATTTCTGAGGATTTTTGCTGTCACATTGCAGTACTAAATGAACTTTCCTCCTGGGCTCTGTTTGACTCTTGCTTAAAGGTTTAGAGAAACTAATTACTGTGCTGTCATTACCTCAGAAGTAAAATTCTTCTATATTTTTTACCAGGAAACATGTTTTATTATTTGTAACATGCCACTTTTAACATGACAAATGTTTGAACAATTAATGATGCAGGGTTAAAATTGGTATAGGACTGCACTGAGTCAGTCTGTAATATATATATATATATATATATATATATATATATATCAACTGTTCTGTCCAAAGGAAACACAAACCATGAAGAACAAATATAACGTATCCAGACAACCACTCAGCAGGTACTTGTAACGGCAGTTTATTATGTTCTCAATAAAACCACATTCAGAACACGATAGTCCACAGATTAAGCTCTTTCGTCAGAATAACCAACTTCATCAGATACACATAATACAGTTCAAAGGATTTAAATACCCTCCCAAAAAGCAAAAACGCTGACATCACATCCTACTATTAGATCACTTCCTGTCAACTAATGCACATATTTAAAGGAAAAAAATACCTGACTTAAATTGCCAAGACATATGAAAAAGTGTGCTCCCATATTGCAAATAAATATAGAAATGTAAACACACATACATATCACCGATAAATGTATATAAATATATAACAAACAACTGTAGATACTATAATGCAGAAAAGTGGGATAATAAACCCATGAAATGACAATAAAAAACTTTTAAATATTTTTTAAATATAAAACAAAGCTCAACTTCAACAAGGGCATAATATTTATATGCTCATTAATGCCAAGGTGTGAGCCTGCATTCAACTTAATTTGCCATTTCAACTCTAATAATTATATATATATATATATATATATATATATATATATATATATATATATATATATATATATATATATATATATATATATATTACATGTAATATATGTAATGTATGTATGTATGTAGTTTGTCATCCTGTTGTCACTCCCTGAAAGTTTCATAATAAAATATCAAAGGATAGGCCCTTATCTGTACATCTAGAAGTGTTCACTGCCATCTGTTTGACATTTTGCATTGCATTCACTTTCCATGTGAGGTGCCGTTTTGAACTTGTCAATATGTAGGACATTGTAGTGTCATGGAATAATTATGTACTCACAGCAGAAATAATAATTCTACTTCACCAGAAAAATATACAATATGTTTTGCAGCTGAAACATGCAATAGTTACAATACTGTACTTTTCTATTGGCTAAAGTGGTGGTTGTCAGATTCACATGTATGTTGCATTATTTCCCAAAAGTTATAATAGCAGTTGTAGATGTGTTTGTAGCTGAACACCCTTTTGTTATTACCTGTGAGATTCATAATGAAATATGAAAACAAAACTGAGAAATAGCCTCTTGCAGAGCGACACTAGAGCCTTTAGATCATATGATTTTACTGCCACTGTCTGATATGTTGGATAATATTCCATTTCTGTAGTGGTATGTCAGATTACTTTTCAGTATGTTGAATGCAGTAATGACTGAGAGTGCATCTTTACTAAGTTGTCATTACATCTGAAGTGAAAATCCTATCTAAGTCTCCTAAATGCAGAATTATTATTATTATTATTATTATTATTATTATTATCATCACTGTGCATATAACCGCCTGCACAACATGTATATCACATGATGATAAAGCTCTGCATATGTCTTTACATCCAGAACCTCTACCTTAAGAGCATTTAGTAACTAAAATTCACGATACAGTATTCTGACATATGTACTGTAATACCTCATATTGTTGTGGAGAAATTGCCCTCCATTACTGTGCTCTACAATTAGTTTTGTATACCCATTTGGCTGTTCTGTTTTTACCATTAGGTTGACAAATGGATATTTTACATTTTTTCAGGCTGACAAGCTCAGACTATATCTGCATCATATCAGTTATGTGTTCTTATGAAGTGATAACAAAACCAGTACTCTTCGAGGAAAAAAGTAATACTGTCTGGAGTTTTGTTATAAAAAAATACACTTATTTTACATGTTCTAGCAGATGAACACATATTTTAGATTTTCTTGTAGGCAAGCTGAGCAAAGCAGAGTAAAAGTGGGATTTCTAAGGTGTGTGGCCCTAACATTTTCATAAGAATATCTTGATGCAGTAGAAAGGTATTTTTATTTAATGTTATGGTTGAATTCATGTCCCGAATGGCTTTTGTAAAGTGATAGATTAGATTGTAGCACTTACAGAATGACTGAAAAAAAATCATAGCTTTCAGTTCTCTTCAGACTTGAGTGAAAGTTATCAAAGACAAGTGTTTGTGTGATATTCATCATACCAACATAGACCCAATCTGTTTATACTTGAGGTCCACCAGAGTGGCTTGTTTTTATGGGAGGACCTGGTTTTGATTTGGCCAGGTACAGCTGAGTCTATATAGCTGATTAAGTGTTTGTAGAGAGAATTGTGCAGTGGTGCTTTTGATGAGACAAATTTGTGTTGAAATGGTACATTTTATTGGAGATAATTTGTGGTGAGATCATATTTGTCTTTGATGCTGTGGCAATGATGGACAGTTCATACTCTAACTGGGCAATTAGAATTGCTTTCCTTATGGCTAGGCTACCCTTGCTGCATTTATGTCTTTAGAACTGGTAATTCTGGTGCTGTTTATTTTGCGAATGTTCAGGACTTTCATCAGAGTGGGGTTTGATAATGCTTTGTTTGCCAGGCATATATCTCCCCTCAGCAGCCTGTAAAAGACAGATTAGAAGGATAGGGCTCTGAGGTGCTATGCATGGGACATGCTATTTGAATCTTGTATTATTTTAATGAGGAACCTCTGTGGATGTTCCATTGATGTGTCTGGTTAGGTACATACCAAATGGAGTATTGTACGCAATGATAGGTCTCTTGAGTGTTGAATACAGTGGAACAATGATCTTCATGTACCTAGATGCTATACCTTTGTTTATAGGTTGTACAATATAGTATTATTTATTCATTATCATAGACGTGTGATGGTCAAAGGCTAGATTACTGTCAGTGTGTGTCCCCAAGTCCTTAACTACTGGGTCAACTCTTAGGAGTGTGTTGTCAATATGGTAGTTGCTAGGGTGACTGACTTCCCAGTGGATACTATTATGCATTTCTTGGCAATTAGCTTTAGCCTATGGCTCTGAAATCAGTTATTTCTCTGTGTCAGCTTTTCTTTGAGAATGTTAATGTCAGTGGGGGATTCCGTGACTGCTGCTAATACTAAATCATCTGCAAATTTAGTGAGTCAGAGACCTTGAAATTGGTGTTGACTTCAGAGAAGTAGATGACAAAAAGGAGCAATCCATGACCATTTCCTTAGGAAATCTACTGGTGACTGATTTCTTTGTAGAGGTGGACTCCTGATATCTTACTTCCTGGGTCCTGTTAGACAGCTTTCAAGGGGGGTTTAATAAGAGCCTGTTCTGTAGAAAACAGTGGTTGGCTGAATAAGTAACACTTTGGAATTAGTAACACTTTGGAAGTTTTAACATATAGTGTGACTGGTTAGATCTGAAGATGGCCATGCATCACATCATCTTTGGGGATAGGCTTTAAATTTAGATAGTCTAAGCTCTGTAAAAGTTTTAAAATTCTAAAAATGCTTAAAATCTCTGAGCTGTTTTCCTTTGCCATTTAACTTCTGTTTGTCAAATGGCTTGATGATGGCCAACAAATGATTCAGCAGGAGTGAGATAGATACACAATGACATACAAGAGTGGCCAACATGCAACTTAGGTAGGCTTCCTCCTAATAAAGGAAAGGCACTTGGGTAGAATTATAAATTGTAAAGCCATCCCCAGTGAAACCGTCGAATCACAGTGGAAACCACTGGTTGCCACAATCAGCTGAAAAAAGTAGACAGGGAAGGATTTAAGGTCAAAAGAGACTAGGCTGAGAACCTGAAAGTTGACTGGAGAGAAAGTAAAAGAGTTCAAAGAAGTGTTCAGAGCTCTTGTACCTCAGGAACAAGAGAAAGTAGGGGAAGTTGAAGAAGAATGGCAGCAGTTAGAACAGCAGGGGTGAGGACTGTAGCACAGATATTTGGCCAAGGTAGATAAGGAAATTTTGTGCATAAATCTGGTAGTGGAGTACAGAAGTACAAGAAATCATCAAAAGAAAGAACAACTGCAGGAAAAAGTGGGAGATAGAAAAGATGGACTAGGCTGAGAAGGAATACAGGTTGGCTAACAAAGAGACTAAGAGAGCAGTTATAATAGTGAAGAACAGGGTATCAGAGGCACTCTGCCAACTTCTGAAAAATGACTCTCAAAATGCCACAAAGAAACTATCAGGTTGCAAGGGAAAGACAAAGATAAAGAAGATAGTCATCAGAAATCTTTCATTAGGGATGCCAGCAATAACTTGCTGACCAGTCCACAGGACATCAAAGGCAGATGGAAGTAGTACTTCCATCGGCTTGTAAGTAATAAAAACCACACAGAAGCTGTACTGCTCCAGATACAGACTAGAATGAAAGAAGAGGAGGCGCTCACCCTACAGGAAGTAAGAACAGCACTAAGGAAAATGAAGTTACAGAAAACAGCATGTTTAGATAACGTCATAGCAAATATAATCAAGATGTTGGGTAAGTTAAGGGAAAAATGACTTCTGAGAGTACTCATAGCAGTATGGAGAGAAAGTTGTTCTTACATGACTGTAGAGTAAGCATACTCGTGCCAGTGTTCAAGAGCAAAGGGGGCAATCACAACTGTAGTCAGAATAGAGTGTCAGACTCCTGTTACACTGCAGGAAAATTCTGGAGAGGGTGATATGCAGGGTAGTAGAAAGTAAGATGGGAGACGAGAAGTTCTAGGTTCAGATCAGGATGCAGCACAACTAAACCAATGTTTGCAGTGAGGCAGATAGTGGAAAAGAAGCTAGAGATAAATAGAGTCCAACTGGCATTCTTAGACTTTGTGAAAGCATATGGTAAGGTCCCAAGAAATCTGATTTGGGCAATCCTGCAGTGGTTCAAAGTCTCAGAAACATTGGTAGAATTAGTGCAGGCTATGTACAAGGACCCAATAAAACAAGTACGGATAGTGTTCGGACTCAAAGAGGGCATTCCAAGTGGGAGTGGGTGTGCATCAGGGTTGAATTCTGAACCCACTGCTGTTCATACTGATAAGAGACTACATTAGCAAACAGGTTGGAAAGGACAGATAAACAAAGTTGCTGTATGATGATGATGTGGCATTGCAGGCCCTGAACAAGAACTTCAGCAAAGGATATGGGAATGGAATGCAAAACTGAAGGCACAGAGGATGAAATTGAGTTCAGATAAGACAGATGTTCTTTGTGTTTCACTGTTGCAGTCATCACATTAGGGTTATCCCTGCCAGGGTAGCCCTCGGCCGGCCCGAATACCATAGGCTTAGTATTTCTGCGTCGGTTGCTGTCGCTTCAGGACTGACATCAGGTTGTGAGTACTATAAAGTAAGGCAGACGATGCCATTACATCAGTCTTTCTTGCCATGGAGCCTGAAGCAGAAGCGGTTCACATGAGTGCCGGTCGGCCACTACCTGAGTTTCATCTACCGAACTGAAGCTTAAGTCTTCTAAAGCTAAGTACCCCGTTGGGGATCTTTTTTTCTTGCACTAACCAATGTCAGGAAAAAGTTAACAATTATCTCGCTTGTGGAAAGAAAATACCTCATTGAGACTTTCATTCCTACTGTGTCACTTGCTTCTGCCCAGACCACGATGTTCCCCGCTGTCGCTTCTGTGCTTTGTTCAACACCAGAACTGTCTTTCATTGGGCCCTTATTGTAGCTACATATTTTCGCTTACAGTCCTCGAACTCAGATATGGCTTTGGTAAGCCATCCGACAGCAGATCTTCCGTAAAAACCTAAAGATAAAGACAGAGACAGGCTGCACAGGTCCAAACCTACAGATGACGCTCCCATTAAGCTATTCATCAGTTCTCCGATCCTCAGTGAGGTGCTTTCACAGCCCCTGATGCCCGCTTCTGTGGATTCACAGGCCACTACCGAGACCCTTTTGGAGTCCAGTATGCCGCAAACTCTTCTTCAACTAAGGAATCTGCAGTCGTCTTTACCTTGGATGGGTCCGGAGCCGCTGTGCAGGCGCCAGCTTCCAAACAAGTCCTTCGCACTACTGATTCTTGACACAAACCGACGTCTTCTTTCGCAACTACCATTCTTTTGAAAATGACAAGAGTTTTTTAGGCCCAGGGTACGAACCACGACCCAATCTCAGGCACCTGCTTCCTTGTCTCAGTCTCAAATGCTTAAAATGGCAGAAGACGTTATCATGCTGATCAGGGGAAGCCAAGCTACCCCCCTTCCAAAAGGAAAAGAAATCTGTCCCCTGCAGTTTTCTCTGAACAGGAGTCCGATGACTCGTTGCATCTGAATATGAAGACATGCAACCCCTCCCTACTTATGAGGATTCTGATGCAGAGGATTCCATTACTTCAGCCTCTCCCCCAGAGGATTTTTCCTTTGGGGAAACCATATCTTAAGAGCATTTCCAATGGGAGAGTCAGGACCACCCTCAGTCAAAAAAGAGACTCAGGGAATTCTTAGATCTTCCACAGCACAGACACTTGGCCATTCCCGCCGTCCTGGATGTTGTGGAGGATGTTTTCCTGGAATCCATTTTGACTCCTGACACCCTCCCTCTTGCAACCAGAAAACCAGGCAGGTACTACAGAGTCCCTGACTCTCACAAGTTTCTTTTTAAAAATCCTACTGTTGAATATGCCTGCTTAGGTATATACTAAAGGTAGCTTTGTACTCAGTGATAGGTCTGATGAATGCCAAATACAGTGAAAAATGTTTTCCTTGGACCTAGATGCCATACCTTTTTTTATAAATTGTGCAACATACAATAATTTTCTCGCTACTGTAGACACATGATGACCAAAGGCTAGATTACTGTCTATGTGTGTCGCTAAGTCCTTGAGTACTAGGCCAGCTCTGAGGGGTGTGTTGTCAATATGATAGTTACCAGGGGTGGATGACTTTCTGAATGATACCATTATGCATTTCATGACATTTAGTTTTATTCCATGGCTTTCACACCAGTTTTTCTGTGTCAGCCCTTCCTGGAGAACATTTGTGTGGGTGTGGGATTAAATGACATCTCCTAATTTACAATTATCTGAAAATGTAGTCAGCCATAGACCATTGACATTGGCCTTGACTTCAGAGAAGCAAATGCCAAAAAGGAGAGGTTTAAGGACCAATCCCTGAGTTACTCCAGTTCTGACTGGCCTCTTTATAGAGGTGGACTCCCCATTTCTAACCAACTGGGTCCTGTCTATGAGCCAGTTGGCTATCCACTGGGTGACATACGGGTCTGTACCTAGCCCCTTGCATTTGTCAATGATGCTTGAGTGGAATATTGTCTCAAAAGCTTTGGCCAGCTCAAGGTAGGTGGCAAAAAACATTTTGCCTTCATCTGTTGCTTTGGTGCCCTTCTCAAAGAAGTCCACAAGGATAAGTAGGCATGACCTGCCCTTGACAAAACCAGATTGAGTTGGGCCCAATGTCTGTAGGTGTGCTATATCATTATTGATCATTTCCATGATAAGTCTTTCCATGGTTTTGCATACAAGAGTAGTGTGACTTAATGGGTTTGTAGTTTCCAAGGTCTATAGATAGCTCACCTTTGTGCAGAGGGATGACTGCTGCTTTTTTCCATTCATGAGGCACGAAGCCTGTTTGGAGGTTACAGTTAAACAGCAGTTCCAGAGGCCCTGATAGGTCATGTTTCATGATATTTAGCAGACATCCTGGGATATTGTCTGGACCCATTCATGCTGTGCTCTCGACCTTATAGAGAACATTAAGGACCTGTTCCATAGTGATAACAGGGGTAATTATATTTGATGGTATTTCCTGAGGGAAGGTTGAGGGGAAGAGAGGAGTAAAGTTGGAGCTAAATTTGTTGGCCAGTAGGTTTGCTATATCTTCTGGCTCAGTATAGGTGGCTGCATTTACAATGAGCTCTGTACACAATTCTGTATTTCCTTTGAGGTTGGGTTGTGGACTTAGCTAAAGAATGCCTTGTGGATGTCCCTGGATTGGGAGGCCTAAATTTTACCTTTGGTAGACTTAATTTGTCCTCTGAGTTGTTTGTTTAGTGTAATGAGAGTGCTTTTATCATAGTAGGTAGTTTATCATCTAATTTTTGCCATGATTGTCTTCCTTCTCTTATACAGGCTATTGATTTTGTGATTCCACCAAGGTGGCTTGTTTTTTGGGTTAGTTCTGTACTTCTTCCTGGTGGGTACAGCTGCCTCTATGCAGCTATTAACATGCTTGTATAGGGTTCCTGTGAACAGTTCTACATGGGCAGGATTTTTCTCAGTGTTTATAGGTGCTTGAAATTTTGCCAGGATATCACTTATCAGTAAGAAGTTAGATTTACAGTAGTTCCTGAATATTCCAGGGTTATTTGGGGGTCCAGGTTTTATTTTTACTTCAAAGCAAACCATTTTGTGGTCTGACCTTACCACAGAAGACATTACACAAGGGGGTGTGTAGCATTGTCCCATATTAGTGAGGACCAGATCCAGTATGTTTGCACACCTAGCTGGTATATCGACAATCTGGTCCAGGGAGTTTGTGTTTACAAAATACAGGAGTCTCTGTGCCTGTACATTTGGTGTTATATAGGATTCCTAGTTAATAGTGGGATAATTAAAGTCACTTATGAATATGGCATTGGGTTGGATGGTGAGTCTTTCCAATAATTTTAAATACACGGTATTGGTTTCCTGGGTCATACAGGGGGGCCTATAGCTTGCAAGGAAGTTGTAGTGGAGTTTGCTAGTGGTGATTTGAATATGGATTAGCCCAAGTCCCAAGTGCATTCTCCTGTTTGAACAGCTTTGAGGTATATTTATCTTTGATGTAAATTGAGACACCTTCACCTTTGGTCCCTATCTGTGTAGTAGGTGGTCTGAATGTGTGTAGGACATAACCGTGCACTTTCAGTGTGCTCTGTGTGGCTTTAAAACATGTTTTAGTGACTGCACAGAGACATCAGCATTGTCTAGGGGAGTTTTTTGTTTAGACTACTAGCACTGATCAGTAATACCAATTTTTGGCAACAGTTGCTTCTTTCAGTAGTTATCAATAGCTATGCTCAAGAATCAGTAACAACGTGAAAGAGTCAAAATATTACTTTAATTCTTAAAAAAAGAACAACAGCCTTTGCATCAGCATGCATTTTAGGGAATGTGAATATGTGGCAGCTAAGTGTAATCCAGTAGCAACTTTAATGCAGCTGACTTCATTTACAGTAACAGCAAATATGCTGTAGCATTTGGTGGTGTGATTTCATAATTATAGCCAGCTGCTCTTTCTTTAATACCATGCATTTTTTACATGTTTTTTTCTGCTGGGTAGCACCGGTTCATGGATCTCCACAGGACGTTTGATGACTGTGCCACAGTTTTGGGACACAGTTTGCAGAAGCAGGAACACTTCCATAAAATGTATATGGAGCAATATGTTTTGCGTAAGCATGCTTTGTCTGAACAAGAAGTACAAATCAGTGTATGGTACTGTTGAATAACTGTAATCACCAAGATTTACCAGAGAATCTAAACTAACAAGAGGGGCAGGTTGAAGACATGAGGTAACATCATGGGCAGTCTGCAAAATCAGGAAATGTTGAGAGGTTTATTTCACATATTTCAGTTGCTGAAATATAAGCAGTGCATTTCTGAAATGAATGCATATATCTGCATCTGCAGTCACCACTGAAGCGTTTGTTGTTGCTATTTAGCTTTATCCATCTGCAGGTCACTAATGTAAAAACAGTTGGCTAAATTTAAATGGCAACAACTAATGCTTCAGCGGTGACCGTAAATGCAATTATATGCATTCTTTTGAGAAGCACACTGCTTTCTGATGAGGAGACCTTTTTCTCTGTTTTACTCTCTGATTTACCAGGAAATCATACATTTTGTGAGGGGCAGGGTGAACATATCAGGCAAAATCAATGACATACTGCAAAACAGAACCATGTATAAAGCAGAGTACAGTACTGAAACAAATCCGTCACACAGAGGCATAGAGATAGCTTTAACTTTTACAAACTTTGGATTTCCTAAAAACCCTTACCTTGACTGCTGACAGTCTCACTTTCATCTTGTTGCTTTACACAAAAAGAAAGGAAAACATTTAAATCTGTTGAAGCATCCCTATAGCGAGATCAAGATAACTTGTATCAGTGGAATGTTTTACCGGTTTTCAGTTTTTACTTATTTTTGTTTGTAATACAATTATTGTTGCTTGTTTAGGTAAATTGAATGCTGCAATGCTTAGAATGTTCCCATTTGATGTACTGTTGCAGACTTCAACAGTAAATGCTCCGTAATTTATTTTAACTGGGTACATACATCTCAACTGTTGAGATTTTTGCAGAATGTCCATTCAGTTTTTTGCCTCATATTTTGGTCTATTTCTTGTAAAATTTGATTTTTCTGGTAAATTACTGAGGATTGAAGTTACTGAATAATGATATACATTTGTGTTTCAGCTTCATATCCCCAGAAAATGCATGTTAACACAAATCCTGTTGTTCAAGCAACTTTCTAAGGTTTATAAGAACAGTATTTAAAATCTCTCCCTACTTTTGGGCCTTTGATCCCCCATTATTTTAGGATTTTTGTCCAGATTTCTTACACTAAGAGGTTGAGAGGTATAACTGGGTAAGAGAAGTTACATATATATATATATATATATATATATATATATATATATATGTGTGTGTGTGTACACACACACTCACGCACACATACCTTTGCAATCTCAACATCATGCATTGCAATATAGCTGGAGCTGTATGCATAGGCTTCCTCAAAATAGTGACTAGAGGTTGGTGATGTGATGTTATGTGATCCTATCTCGCCTACATTCTGTACTGATGGGTTCGGAGCCGATCCTCGGCTCCGACTCAGCACGCTATAATATGGAGCGAAGTCTCTTATTGGCTGAGCTATTTTACATCCCAGGATGCACCACCACAGCTTCCCCAGATCTCGTTTGCCGCTTTACAGCAAAAGACGTGGTCTCGGACTTGGCTGAACTAAGTGTCTATTTTCTTCACAAATTTCTGTCAGAAATTTTTGATTAACATACCCAAAAGCTGTTTTAACAGCTATCGTTGTTGTGTGACTGGTTTTGAACAAAGTTTTGTGGTAAATTGATCTTTTATTTGAGGGAAAGGTTCCCGTTTTAGTTAGAGGGGCCTTGCCCTCGCGCGTGAGATATATATTTTTTTTTTGTTAGTGAGTATTGTTGAGTGTTATAGTTGGACAAGTAATCCCGTTTTCTATTAGAGGGATCTTGTCCTTGTTTGTTCTTCTTTGACAGTTTAGAAAGTTTTCCCTTTTTGGTGTACTGTTTAGAACTGAATATGTCGAAAGAGCACAGACCTTCTGGGTTCAAGAAGTGCTCTAAATGCAGCTACAAAATGTCCATAACGGACGATCACTCTCTATGCGTGTATTGTTTAGGCCCTATACACCTTCAGGAGTCATGCAGCGTTTGTCACGCTTTTTCCTCCCGGGTCCTCCAAGAGAGGAAAAACAAATTGATATTAAAAGGGCTTATTAAACCTACTTTTGAGGAGGCTTTATCTCCTTCCTCTTCTCCATCGAAGAAAAAGAAATTGTCGGCTCTGACCAGCCCGTCAGAACCGGCCACAAAGAAATCTCGGCAGGCTTCTCCATCGGCTCCACGGACTTCGGAGCCGAGGGCGGAACGGTCTGCCTCGATGCCTCCAGCCTCGACTCCTCTGGCTTCAGAGCTGACGGCTGGGGCTTCGAGAGGCGGGTCACCTTCATCGGCTCCACTGACTTTGGAGCCGATGAGAGTTGCCCGCTCAGACTCTTCCCCTTCGGCGCCGAAGTCCACTTAGGCTCCGAGGGAAATTACTATGGTTGTGGAGTCTCCCTCGGCACCAATGTTCATTGAGACGATTCGGAGCCGGTCCCCCAGTCCTTCGGAACCGGTGGAGAAGTCGACTCGAACTCGTTCGATCTCTTCTCGGTCTTCGAGAATGTCGGATTCGGACATAGACAGGGTACTTCAAAGGCTGTTTCAGTCTCCAGTCTTCCAAAAGTTGGTCTCGGCTCCAGCCCAGTCAGCTCCGGAGCCGGTTGCCCACCCTGTTGTCTTGGTTCCTCCTCCAACAGCCTCGGCGCCATTGGAGTCGGTGCTGGTGGAGCCGGTGGAAGTTTTCGGGTTGGCTCCGACCCTTACTCCAACCCCGCCCTTCGGGTCGGAGTTCGGTACACGGACCTCCTCGGTCGGCCCCGGGGGTGACGCTTCGGGACCGATGTTTTTGGTTCCAAGCCTCCCTCTCGGTGCGTCGGCTGTGGGAGTGCCGTCTACTGTTGTGGCCTCGGGGGTCGGACCTTCCCAGGACTCTGGGGGTCCCGCCTTCAGGGCCATGAGGAGTGCTTTGGCCAAATCTTCTTTGGCCACCTCCACCGTCTCACTGGCACCTTCCCTTGGCACGGAGACTGGTTCCTTTGTAGTCCCCCTGTCTCAAGACAGCGGAGCCCTGTGGCCTGAGGTCCCCCCCATTGGGGGTTCCCCCCTTCCTGGAGGTCCTTCTAAGGCTTCTTTGGAGGAACCTCCCAGGAAGAGACAGTGCGAGAGGAAGCACGTCGACTCCCCGGATGAGTCTCTCACCTCGGACACCGACCTCGATGATGCGGAGGGGTCCCCCAAGTCGTCCTCGGATGATGTCTCCTTTGCGGACATCTTAGAAATCCTAAAGCAACGAGGCGACTGGCAGTCCAAACCCCCTTCTGCTGAGGAGTCGGTATTCCTCAAGGCCTTCGGGGCTCAGCCCTCCGCCTCCTGGGTGTCTCCGCCCTTCGATGAGCTTCTAGATTTGATCTCTCGAAGGGCGTGGGAGCACCCGGATTCTGTGGAACCGGTGCCAGCTCGCCCCAATAAATTTCTTTCAGCCCCCCCCCGAAAAGGAATTCCTCTCTAAAGGTGTGGCTGTAGATGCCCTGGTGGTGGCATCTGCTACCCAACAAGATGTGGCAGAGGCGTCTACGTCCGTCCATCCTCCTAATAAAGAGTCTAGGAGCATGGATCGATGCGGAAGCACCCTTACTTCAGCAGCCTTTACTTTAAGGTCTCTGAATTATCTGACGCACTTCACCAGACTTCAGAGGGATCTGGTCAAGGAACTTTCAGATACCCTTTCTGGTAACCTACCTGAGCAGTTGGCCCAGACGGTTAGCTCTCAGCTGGCTACCTTATCATCATTATCGAACTCGTCCATGAGGCTCATTTCGTATGCAGCCGAGGGGGCGAGTAGAGCGGCGGGAACAGGTGTTGCTCTACGGAGACAAGCCTGGCTCCGCCTGTGTCACTTTGCGGAGGCCTTCAAGTCTTCCTTTCCCGACGCTCCCTTCGATGGGTCCTCCTTGTTTGGACCCAAGGTAAAGGACACCTTGACCCGCTGTGAACAAGAGGGTAAGACTTTGACTGCCGTAGGGGCACGGTTTTCCACTCCCTTCCGGCCTTATCCCAAGGCTAGAAGAGGAGGGAAAATGTGGTTCTGTAAATCTCAAAAGACTTACCCCTCACAGCAGGATGATTCCCCTTCTAGAGGCAGAGGAGGGGGAAATTTTTCAGGAAGACGCCGTCCCAGAGGCGGCAGAGGCCCCCGCAACACTGGAGACCGCGAGTCCTTTCGTGGCTCCTCAACCTTCCAGCATCCCTGAAGGATTGCCCGACTGGACCGCTCCAGAGCCAGTCGGGGGTCGTTTTTCGAGGCACCTAAAGGCCTGGGAGAATATCACTCAGGACCGATGGGTGCTCTGAATCATTGCCGGAGGTTACACCATTCCTTTTTCTCGGCCCCCCCCCTCCATCCCGGAAAGTCCCGGACCCACCACCCAGTCAACGGGATCTCGCAGCCATCGAAATTTCAAAGATGCTTCAAAAAGGAGTCATCCAACCGGTCCCCGAAGACCAGACCGGATTAGGGACTTACTCAAGATTCTTTTTGGTGCCAAAAAAGACCAGGGACGTGAGGCCCATTTTGGATCTCAGCAAACTCAACCGTTCTGTCAAGAAGTCCAAGTTCCGGATGGTCACCTTACAATCCATTCTCCCACTGCTGGAGGAAGGTGTTTGGATGTGCTCCATAGATCTCAAGGACGCCTATTATCATATCCTGATAGATCAGGCATCCAGGAGACATTTGCGCTTCAGCCTAGGAGACAGTCATTTCCAGTTCCGTGCACTGCCCTTTGGTCTCACCACAGCCCCCAGGGTGTTCACCAAATGTTTGGCGGTGGTGACTACTCACCTGAGAAGTCTAGGATTCCAGGTGTTTCCATACCTAGACGACTAGCTCCTAACTGCCACCTCCAGGCGTCTACTCTTACAGAACCTAGCAGCCACGATATCTCTAGGCAACTCCCTAGGAATTACCTTCAATTGGGCAAAGTCTGTGTTGCTGCCATCTCAGGGCATACGGTTTATCGGAGTAGAGATAGATTCAAAGCAAATGCGGGTCTATCTTCCTACAGAGAGGATAGAAATATTACAGTCTCAAGTTCGAGCATTGCTCCTCAAACGCCGAGCCCCAGCCAGGATGGTCCTACAACTGTTGGGCTCCATGTTGGCCACCGTTCTCCTAGTCCCCTTGGCAAGATTACATATGAGGATTCTCCAGTGGCTCCTGTCAGTCCAGTGGTCTTATCAGGAACTCCCTCTCAGTCACCTCATTCTGATCACGGAGACGTGCAAACAGGACCTTCGTTGGTGGCTTCTTTCCTCCAACCTGGATCAGGGGCGACCCTTCGTTCCACCACCTCCAGTGGCCACATTGACTACGGACGCCTCCCAGACGGGGTGGGGAGGACATTACCTGGGCAGGTCAGTCCAAGGCAAGTGGCACCCCGACGAGAGTCTCCTACACATTAACATACTGGAAATGAGGGCGGTGCTTCTATCGCTACAGGCACTGCACAGTTACCTCCCCCAGGGCATGATTGCCATTCAGTCCGACAACATGTCAGTAGTCTGGTACCTGAACAAGCAGGGAGGAACCAGGTCCTACCCCCTTTGCAGAGAGTCCATGAAAGTATGGGATTGGGCGATTGCAACCAAACGTTTTCTGGTAGCAACACACATTCCGGGGAGATCCAATGTGATAGCCGACAGACTGTGCAGAACTATCCTCTCCCCTCACGAGTGGTCTCTGAATGACAGAGTGGCAACCCAGATTTTCAGAAGATGGGGAACTCCTTGTTGCGACCTCTTTGCAACTCCCCTCAATACGAAATGCCAACAGTTCTTCTCTCTCACCCCAGTTCCAGGGGAGATTCCCAAGGACGCCCTAGTCCAAGCTTGGCCCACCGGCCTGCTGTACGCCTTTCCACCAGTTCCCCTTCTTCCCAGGGTGATCCAGAAGGTGATTCACTTGCAGAGCAGGATGATTTTAGTTGCCCCATACTGGCCTCGTCAAGTCTGGTTGCCCTTTCTTCGGAAATATGCACTGGACGGTCCATGGTTCCTGGACCAAGTTCCAGACCTCTTGATCCACCAGTCGGGACAACATCATCAGTCCCTTCACTCGTTGAGGTTAACAGCTTGGCTCCTCCTCTTCCGACCATAGTCAGGAACCATGCTTTGGACTCGGAAGTCATACATATCTTGTCCTCGGCCCACAAGACTTCTACTAAAAAAATGTATAACAGCAAATGGAAGAGATTCGCTATTTGGGCCCAACTCCGGGGATTAGATCCCATTACTGCACCGGTGCCAGAAGTTCTGAAGTTTTTAGCTTCTTTATTCAATCAAGGTTCTTCGGTCTCTACCATCAAGGTTCAATTGGCAGCTATTTCTAATTTTCATGAAAGTATAGACCCACCTTTGATGAGCAATAAGTTGTGTAAAGCCTTCATGAAAGGTGCTGGGCTGCTACGACCTCCGATTTCTCATCCCGCTCCACCGTGGGATCTTAATTTCATATTAGGTGCTTTGACCTCTTCCCCCTTCGAACCGGCAGCAACTTGTGACTTGAAATTTCTTTCTTGGAAGACTGCTTTTTTGGTGGCAATTACATCAGCCAGAAGAGTTTCGGAACTTCAAGCCCTATGTGTCAAACCACCGTACCTGGTTTTTCACAAGGATAGAGTATCCCCCAGGCCTAATCCATCCTTCGTTCCCAAGGTTTGTTCTAGTTTTTGTCTTCAACAGTCATTGGAACTTCCAGTTTTCTTCCCAAAGTACTCAAACAGAGTGGAATACATCTTCCACACATTGGATGTTCACAGGCAATTGTGTTTCTATTTAGATAGGACGCACCAAACACGGAAAACAGATCAGTTGTTTGTGTCCTTTTCGGACAATAAATTTGGCAAAGCTGTCACGAAGGTCACTATTGCCAAGTGGATCAGGGACTGTATTAGCCATACTTACTTCCTTTCTAATAAAGAGCTTACAAACACAGTGAAAGCTCATTCTACAAGGGCTGTGGTTACTTCGACAGCCTTTCATTCTAAGCTTGCCATTAGTGACATTTGTGCTGCGGCTACCTGGTCTTCTCCTCACACCTTTATTTCTCATTACAAATTGGACGTGGCATCTCGGGGGCGAGCTTCCTTCGGTTCCACAGTTCTCAGGAGTGTTTTCCAGTGAGCCACCCAGGAATCAGGTGCTAGGGACGCTGTCCCATCAGTACAGAATGTAGGCGAGATAGGATCACATAACATCTTTTAGTTATGTACTTACCATAACTTTAGATGTTTGGGATCCATCTCGCCTACATTCCTAATAACCCACCCTCCTTCCCCCTGCCTTGGAGATCAGAAGAGTCCAGATGGTTCAAGTTTAGCCGTTTCATCTTGAAACACCTGGCAATATTATATCAACAGTCTATGTGTGTGTGCATGTGTGCGGACAAACAAGATCTGGGGAAGCTGTGGTGGTGCATCCTGGGATGTAAAATAGCTCAGCCAATAAGAGACTTCGCTCTATAGTATAGCGTGCTGAGTCAGAGCCGAGGATCGGCTCCAAACCCATCAGTACAGAATGTAGGCGAGATGGATCCCAAACATCTAAAGTTATGGTAAGTACATAACTAAAAGTTTTGATCTGTATAGGTCTACCATACACATAATCATGGAATTTGGAACATGCAAACACAATTGCCAAGAGCTCTTTCTTTATCTGAGCATATTGCCGTTCAGTTTGGGCAAGAGTTCTGGACGCATAAGCAATAGGTTGACCCTCTTGTAGAATGACTTCACCAAGATCAAATTTCAAAGCATCACATGAAAGACTAAATGGCTTGTGGATGTCATAGTATCTGAGAGTAGGTAAACTTGCAGTCCCCTGTTTCAGGACATCAGATGCTCTCTGGTGCTGTTCTAACCAAGATTAAAATACATCTTTACATGTTAGCTCTCTGAGTGGTGCTATGTGACTCAAGTCTGGAATAAACTTGCCTAGGTAATTAATCATGCCAAGAAAACATTGCAGGCTTGAATATTGTCTGGAGCTAGCATCTTGAGAATAGCTGTTTACTTAGAAGGGCCTGGTCGTAAGCTTGAAATGGTGAATAAATATCCAATGTAAGTGACTTCTTGTAAGCTGAATTTACATTTCTGAGGATTGAGCTTAAGATTCACTTGACATGCCCCTTTCAGAATTTCTCTGGGGTTTTGTCAAATCAAACCTTTCACCAGCACATACTCTAACAAATGTTTCTGCAGATATAACATTGTGCTTTGAGCTCTATGGGTTTTCCATTTATCTGAACAGTAGAAAATACGTAATTCTTGGCCCATAAATCAACTACATTGACTGTCTCACTAAGCACTGAGACATCCTCAACATAAAAAGAATGAGGGCTTGACCCAGAGTCATGGCTTTGTAATCGATCAATTTGTTTCTTGAAATGTTCCCTTTTAATGAAAGAATGTGCACGCTTTGATTTACAAAATCTTTTAAAATGATCCCATTTATTACACTTGTGGCATTGTTAACCAAAATGTAAATATTTCTCTCTTTTAGATTTATGATTATTGCCACAGTTAATGATAGTTGACAATGAAATTAGGTTGGGGCCCATGCTTTGAGTTTGTTGACTCACTTTTATGCTTCACCGAATCAGTGCAAATTCTGGAACTTGTTAGAAAGCTCTGGGGTTTACCTGTGAGTGTTGCAGGGGCTACAGTAACTACCATGTGCCTGGGCCAGTTTCTCCTAACCTAATGCTGCATGCTATCAATGTGAGGCTTAGAAGTTACTGGAAACATGCCTTTCTCATTTGTATGCATGTTTGTGTGCTTTTCTGTGATCTCATATATCTGACAAATCTCAACAGCCTTATTCAAAGTTAGGTCACTGTCACAAAGCAAAATCTTTCTCACAGCATCATCTTTAATACCATACTGAAGTCTGTCCTGTATCAACTCAGCGCATAAATCACCAAATCTGCACGTTTTATCTTTGCTTCTTAAGTCGGTTCCATATACTGGTAAGGTTTCGCCAGGCTTTTGATCCCTTGTGTAAAATAAGTGCCTCTCCATTGTAATGTTGGTCTGGGGATTACACATTTCTCTAAATTTGTGTTTTAAGCACTCAGGGTGCTCCCTTGACTCCGCCAGTACAACAATATGATGGCCTTTCCACTCTGCAGCAACGATAACAGGTGCATACATAAATGAACATTTCCTTTCAGTGGCTTCTGACCCAACTAAAGCAAACAGAATAAATGTCTTTGTACTGTTATCTTTATCAGAAAATGCAGCCTGTATGAGCATGTCACACTCCTGCTCAAACACTCTCCAGTTCTCAGCAATATTATTATCAAACACTAGTGGACCAGGTTTACAAAATCCTTCAGCCATGCCAACAAACAATGCATGTGTTTGAGCATACAGTGAAAATATAGCCCTTGTAATTATATTATATTATTTATTAAATTTGTTACCAGGGTATGTGCATCTGGGCCAGAGGCCCATTTTCAGCAGAGATCCAGGGAAAAAAGCCCCACAAAAATACAAAATAACAACATATAAAGCAAAAAAGCATAGTAACAGCAATACATTAGCACAAGAATTATTTTACAATATCAAGAAACAGAGCGATACAAGGTCATGCTGACTAGATGAGACCAAGGGAGAAAAACTTGACAGTAGTGCAACACAACCACGAAGCCGTAAAAAAAGTACAAACAATATCACTGTACAAAGGCAGTAGCAGTACTGCCTCCCGCCAGCTTGCAGTAACAAACAAATGCACAATAAACGTTTTGAAATACTGTACTTTGTAAAATATGCAATGAAACTGCTGTATTTTGTGAAATAACTTTACTGTAACACTGCACAAACATGCAAACACTTCATACACTTCTCATAAATCAGATAGCCTCAGTTAATATGAAAATGTGTGCTTTGGGGTTGTTTCCTCTTTATTTTATTCATTTTATGCAATTCAAACTTTATTTCAAACATTTTCCATAGTAATTCAAATATTTTTAGCAATCTCAGACATTTCAACTTATTTTACTATTGTTTAGAGCATGCTGTAGGTTTCCTTTCATATTTTGTGAATAAGAAATAGTTTGAGCAAGTTTTAACATGAGAAATTAATTTCTGACCTGTTTTACAAATTATGCACATAGCAAAGGATGGTTCACTCCCATATATTCCTCCAACTATAGCTGAATGGCTCTCAAAGTCAAAGTAGAGAAACTGGAATTCTTTATGGCAAATGATATGCCGCTTCTGACACCATGTCACTCATTGTCTTGTACATTGAAGACAAGCAGGTGGGGTAGTTTGTTTAAGATGCTTTATTACATAGGAACACATCAGGATGGCTAGCAGCATCAGTAACTATAAATGAAATGATTCACGGAGAGAGCTTACACACATACATGCCTACATCAGCAGATTACTACAAAATGGCAGTCAGGCTTGCATGTGCTCAGTATTTATACACTTGTGCAAGCCCTTGGATAGCTTCTTAAAGAGACATAAACACATTGATCTATGGGGGGAACAAAATAAGGCATCCCACCTCATAATGATTTATACTGTGACATCATAAAATGGGTGGGGGAGTGGGTGTAGTGGGCAGGGAAATGAGCAAAGAGAGGTGGGGCTTGTGGGTAGTTCAGGGGGTGTATTCTTTTGTCCAGTTTTTGCCTCATAGAAATGTGGCAACCCAAATTCTACTAATAATGTCCACTAAAATATATACCCCATTTTTTATTTTAACTACAAACTACCACTGGAACTCTCACTCATGAAAATATAACATTGCTGGGAAAAATAAATAACAGCAATCAAGAACCCCTCAAAGGACTGCATAAAAAGTATGCTAGATATATTTATATGCTTGCAGTAGCCTAAGAGTGTCTTCCAGTGCTTAATTCTGCTTGTTTTGTAATGTGCACACTACTAGAAGCTCCAAACACCTACATTAATGCCTCCTACCCTCCAAGATATTTTATTAAGGCCATTCCCAGTATAGTCACTGGCAATGTCCCCAGTATAGTTTGTACATGACCCCTCCAAAATGTTTTATTAAAACCATCCCCAGTGTAGTCACTGTGCATGTCCCCAGTATAAGCTGTACATGACCCCTCCAAGACATTTTATTAAAACCATCTAGAGTATAGTCCCTGTCCCCAGATTAATTTGTACATGACTAGCACAGGGATTAATACAACAGACTGGGAAAAAATTTCTGTCTACTTAATGCACCCCACATTTACTTGTAAGTACATACTTTCATTTAAAAACTAAATGCATAATAAATAACATCTCGCATATTCCCATAGCAATTTTAAACCTATATTTTTCTCTATGTAAACTCAGCTGCACAGTGTTCTTTTCTTTACTTGCATTAATCTGCAGATTTCTAATAGTTTTTGGAACTGCATGTCCCCCCACTGTGGATTTCTTCATGGACTTTTCATAGCACCTCACTGTAGCATACCAGAAACTCCTGCAGGAGCTAGCCTCGCTAGGCCTCAATATCCCATCATCAACTTGGTTCCACAGCTACTTATCCAATAGGAAATAAGCCATGAAATGACATCAGCACTACTATGATTTCCTCCCAGAAACTGTCAGAATCCCTCAGGGATCAATTCTAGGTCTCCTGCTCATCAATATCCTTATCAATAATCTGCACTCCACCACTAAACAAGTTACCCTGGTACACTACAAAGATGATGTCACACTCATCTGCTCAGCTCAAACACTAATCTCCTTACATGACAACACCGAAAAGGCCTTTTTTTGTCACTGAATCCTTCCTCAATAGCTCACACTTGCTCCTAAATGCTAAAAAGGCTTAAAACAGGATTTGTGCCAAGAGAATGGAGGATGGCAACAGTTATCCCACTTCACAAGGGTGGGTCATCAACCGACTCCAGAAACTACAGACATATTAGTTTGACTAGCAAAAGACAACCAAGAAGTAATCCACAAATCTAGAAAGAACACACTTAATTCCTCTGACTAGTTTGACTAGTCTAATATGCAAAGCCATGAAATGAATTATTATGGAAATGATAAACAAACACATAGGCAACCTTCAGACATTGGCCTTAACCCACTTTGGCTTTGTCAAGGGAAGGTCATGTCCACTAAAGCTGGTGGACTTTTGTGAGAAGGTTGCCAAGGCAATGAATGAGGGGAAACATTGCATACCATCTAACTGAACTTGGCTAAGGATTTCTATGCAATACCTCACTTAGTTACAGTTGACAAATTCACTGAGCAGGACATAAAACCCCGCATAACTCTCTGGATCAGGACCTAAGAAATCAGGATTGGTGAGACTGCCTCCACTAAGAGACCAGTCACCAACAAGGTATCTCAGGGTTTTGTGCTGAGACCACTCCTATTGAACATCTCCTTCTTGAAGGTAAAGGCTAATGTCAAGGGCCTTTGGCTGGCCAAATTCACAGATGACTGTAAATTTAGAGATATAGATTTTCCCATAGCACAAACATCTTGCAAGAGGGTTTAATACAGACAAACGACTGGCGCCAAAGTTGCGGATTCAGTCTTAGTTCCAAGGAATGCATTATAGTGCCTTTTGGGAAAACTGCCACCCAGGCTAATCATTCCATCGACAAGACACCCCAAAGAGTTACCCTGTAGTCAGGGTTCTGTTAACATATGTAGATATTCCAAAAACACATATGCTGAAAAACACTCCAACAGCTACCCAGTGGTGTATAAAAAATATTTTAAAAATGAAAAGCATCCACTCCTACTTCATGAGGAATGGATAACTTTAATCAGAGGTAAAAACAAAATACAAAACAATAAGCACTTTCACATCTCCCAGTTGCTTTTTCTAGGCATTGAAGAGTACACACAAAGACAAGGTTTATATCCTTAAACCAATTACAAAACATCCAATCAATATTGAAAAGCAATTAATTAAACAATTAACTGTGCATAATTAATAATTCATGCAAACCACTGAGCCAATCACCTAAACTTAATTAAAAAAAACTAGCTTATAGATGTTCCCAGAAGTCAAAAGCTCTGATTGGTTAATTAAGGCCATTATTAATTTCCAATTGGTTATGATCAATAGAAACACACAATTCCTGCCTCACAGGATGGCAGTCACAAAACAAAGTTACATATAATCAACATTTAATGAGTATAATTATCACTGGCAAAATACTGCTCGTTAAAACTATTGTAGGTTTAACAAATTCATGTGGCAGGGTCTAAACCTTACCAGCCTCAGAAGATCAATGAGATGATGTTATTATCTAATGCACTGCATATATAAATCAAATGTGAGCTATTACTCAAGCTTTCTAAGTGATCAAATGATAATTAATTGAATAAAAATCCTAGCTCAAGTCACTGTCCCTACTTCGCAATGGGATTTAATCTAAACACAAAATACATTAAAAAGAAAAATGGTGGTTTGTATTCATGGCAATATAACTCTGTTATCATGTCAAATCAGAATATATGGTTCCTAAATTGAACCAATTAGTAAATGACCAATAGATACTGTAAGCTGGAAAATGCTTCACTGTGTTACTATTAGCTTAAAAAACACATGAAACCGCCTATCATATTAGAGAGGATAAAACCTACAACCATCTGGTCTGCTCTGAAGAAACCTGTCGCAGACCATGTAGAAAACCAAACAACAAAGCCGCAAATCTCTCCAACAACAAGGAACTCGTACTGAAATCCTTAGTTGTCAATTGCGATCATTCCTCTAGGAATGAACATTATGACATTTCAGTAAATTGTGCATTGTTAAGGGCTTACCGCATTGATGATATCATCAGCAAATCAAAATCAACAAAATCCAAGAGAAGCCAATCATGAGCTACTTGTTTGATAGGTTAAAATCCACTATCATGCATTCATATTGGTGCAGCATTGTTAATCTAATGCCTATCAAATACAAGAAGCTCTACCCAATGGAAACTTAAAATCAGCAAAATAAACCTATCAACAACTCTAAAACATGTATCCAACAAAACAACACATTGACTCCATTCAAGAATCGATCATTAGAAACAAAGATAAAACATCAAAAACTAACAAAAATGCATCCACAGAGGCTCACCAACAACATAGAACAATAATGCAAAACAATAATTACTGCAATAAAAATATCTAAATGCAATGTTGCTACACTCTCAAAATCTTCTTTTGGCTGTTCCCATTAGGGGTCGCAACAGCGGATCATCTGTTTCCATTTCTTCCTGTCCTCTGCATCATGCTCTTTCACACCGACTGCCTGCATGTCCTCTCTCACCACATCCATAAACCTCATCTTAGGCCTTCCTCTTTTCCTCTTACCTGGCAGCTCCATCCTTAGCATCCTTTTCCCAATATACCCAGCATCCCTCCTCAGCGCATGTCCAAACCAACGCAATCTCGCCTCTCTTGCTTTGTCTCCAAACTGTCCAACCTGAGCTGACCCTCTAATATACTGATTCCTAATCCTGTCCATCCTAGTCACACTCAGTGCAAATCTTAACATCTTTAACTCTGCCACATCCAGCTCTGACTCCTGCTTTTTTGACAATGCTACCGTCTCCAACCCATATAACATAGCTGGTCTCACTACCCTCTTGTAGACCTCCCCTTTCACTCTTATTGGTACCCGTCTGTCACAAATTACTCCTGACACTCTTCTCCACCCATTCCAACCAGCCTGTTCTCTCTTCTTCACCTCTCTTCCACACTCACCATTACTCTGAACTGTTGATCCCAAGTACTTAAACTCATCCACCTTTGCCAACTCTACTCCCTGCATATTCACCATTCCTCTATCCTTCCTCTCATTCACACACATATTCTGTCTTAGTCCTGCTGACCTTCATTCCTCTCCTCTCTAGAGCATATCTCCACCTCTCCAGAGTCTCCTCAACCTGGTCCCTACTCTCACTACATATCAAAATGTCATCTGCAAACATCATAGTCCACGGGGCCTCCTGTCTAATCTCATCTGTCAACCTGTCCATCACCACTGCAAATAAGAAAGGGCTCAGAGCTGATCCTTGATGTAATCCCACCTCCACCTTAAACTTATCTGTCACTTCCACCGCAGTCCTCACCAATGTCACACTACCCTTGTACATATCCTGTACCACTCTTACATACTTCTCTGCCACTCACGACTTCCTCATACAATACCACAACTCCTTTCTAGGCACCCTGTCATATGCTTTCTCTAAGTCCACAAAGACACAATGTAACTCCTTATGACCTTCTCTGTATTCCTCCAACAACACTCTCAGAGCAAATATTGCATCTGTAGTGCTCTTTCCTGGCATGAAACCATACTGCTGATCACTAATCATCACCTCCCTTCTTAACCTAGCTTCCACTACTCTTTCCCATAACTTCAAGCTGTGACTGATCAATTGTATCCCTCTGTAGTTACTGCAGCTCTGCACATCACCCTTATTCTTAAAGATAGGTACCAAAACACTTTTTCTCCACTCCTCAGGCATCCTCTGACTTTCCAAAATTTCATTAAACAATCTGGTTAAAAATTCCACTGCCATTTCTCCTAAGCACCTCCATCCTTCCACTGGTATGTCATCTGGGCCAACAGCCTTTCCATTCTTCATCCTCTTCACAGCTGTCCTTACTTCCTCCTTGCTAATCTGCTTCACTTCCTGATTCACTATCCCCACATCATACAACCTTCTCTCTCTCTCATTCTCTTCATTCATCAGCTCTTCAAAGTACTCTTTCCATCTACTCAACACACACTCCTCACTTGTGAGAACGTTTCCCTCACTGTCCTTTATCACCCTTACCTGCTGCACATCTTTCCCAGCTCTGTCCCTCTGCCTAGCCAGTCAGTACAGGTCCTTTTCTCCCTCTTTAGTGTCCAATCTCTCATACAACTCTCTATATGCCTTATCCTTAGCCTTTGCCACCTCTCTCTTTGCCATGTGCCTCATCTCCTTATACTCATGTCTACTTTCTTCATCCCTTTGACAATCCCACTTCTTCTTCACCAGCCTCTTCCTCTGTATACTCTCCTGTACTTCCTCATTCCTCCACCATGTCTCCTTGTCCTCCTTCCTCTGTCCAGATGTCACACCAAGCACCTTCCTAGCAGTCTCCCTTACTAGCTCTGCTGTAGTTACCCAGCTATTCGGTAACTCTTCATTGCCTCCTTGTGCCTGTCTTAACTCTTCCCTGAACTCCACCTCACAATCACCCTTTTCTAACTTCCATCATTTAATCATTGGCACTGCTTTCACACTCCTCCTCCGCTTCTTGATCACCAACATCATCCTGCAGACCACCATTTTATGCTGCTTAACTACACTTTCACCAGTCACCACTTTACAGTCTCCAATCCCCTTCAGACTGGCCCTCCTACATAGGATATAATCCACCTGTGTGCATCTTCCTCCACTCTTGTACGTCACCCTATGCTCCTCCCTCTTCTTAAAATATGTATTCACCACAGCCATGTCCATCCTTTTTGCAAAATCCACAATCATCTGATCTTCTGCATTCCTCTCCTTAACACCATACCTACCCATCACTTCCTCATCCCCTCTGTTCACTTCAGCAACATGCCCATTGAAGTCCACTCCAATCACTAGTCTCTCAATCTTGGGTATACTCACCACCACTTTATCCAACTCACTCCAAAATTTTTCTTTCTCATCCATCGCACACCCAACTTGTGGAGCATATGCACTAACAACATTCATCATTACACCATCAATTTCAAGTTTTGTAAACATCACTCTATCAGACACTCTCTTCACCTCCAAAACACTCTTGGCATATTGTTCCATTAGGATAACCCCTACCCCATTTCTTCTGCCATCCACACCATGCTAGAACAATTTGAACCCACCTCCTATACACTTGGCCTTACTTCCCTTCCATCTGGTCTCTTGCACGCACGATATATCAACCTTCCTTCTCTCCATCAATGTTGCTACACTCTAACGGCAATAAATAGCATTTTTTTTAGTTGTTAACCCATCACTGTTGAGTACAGTGTAGTGAAGCATTTTTATGAATTATCTCGGTACTTACGTATTATTGCAACCACACATTATCAACATCCACGGCATTCTCGGCAACATTCTATTCTCAGTGAAATAATGTACTGCCGAGAATGCTGACAATACATGGTTGCAATAATATGTAAATCATAGACACTTAAACTTCTCTTGTATGCAACCAAGAAAGCATTCAAAGCTTGCTGTCCTTTTTTTCAGCGTGGTTGGGATAATACTTTGTTAAAAAAAAATCAAGTCTTCTGCTTATGTTTAAAAGTTGTCTGTTTTTTTTTTTTACAAGATATTATCGCAACCACGTTGAAAACATAAGCAGAAGATTTTTTTTAGAAAGTATTAGTGCAGCAATGCTTTGTAACGCTTTGGTTGTATGTTATGAGACAAGGAAGAGGTATACTGTAATAAAAAAATATAGGGTGGGAGGAGTGCTGTACGGTTATTATGCTGAGAAGTAAACCAAGGCAGTGAGTGGAGGGAAGGTAGCTGAGAGATAGTATGCCATGATTTAAATATATGTGTAATTTTCAGTGTTGACAGTCACTATGTTTTATAGCACATTAATTGTGATAGCTGTAAGTATGCATTCTCGCACGATTTCTCTCCACTTGTCTAGCATGTTCAAGTTCGGAAGCATACTTACACCTACCACAATGAATGTGTGGTTGCAATAATACGCAAGTAGCATTATCTCTTAGGCAGTGATTTTTGTGGTAAGGATGCTTATGTGGTTGGCTTGTAAATAAGTGATATTTTATTGCAATTAGATAGAATGTAGTAACAGCTGCGATGGTGGTGCTGCGGTAGCATTGTCGCCTCACAGTAAGATGTTGTACTGTTTGATTCTCAGCTAAAGCGTATTCTGTGTGGAGACATGCGTGAATGGGCATACCTTCGTTGAAGGTTGTGCGTCAGGGCCGGCAACTCGGCACATAAAAATCTACTGCCAATCATTAGCGGACCGGAGTTCCACTGTGGTGACCCCTAACCGGGAAAAGCCAAAAGATACAACAAGATAGAATGTAGTAATGTTGTATTTAGATATTTTTATTGCAGTAACTGTTGCTTCATATTATTGCTTTATGTTGTTGGTGAGCCTCTGTGGATGTGTTTTTGTTAGTTTTTAATGTTTTATCTTTGTTTTTAATGATTAATTCTTGAATGGAGTCGATGTGTTGTTTTGTTGGATACGTGTTTTAGAGTTGTTAACAGGTTTATTTTGCTGATTTTAAGTTTCCATTGGGTAGAGCTTCTTGCATTTGATAGGTATTAGTTTAATGATGCTCTACGAATGTGAATGCATGATAGTGGTTTTTAACCTATCATACAAGTAGCTCATGATTGGCTTCTACTGGATTTTGTTGATTTTGATTTGCTGATGCTATCATCAGCGTGGTAAGCCCTTAACAATGCACAATTTACTGAGATGTCAGAATGTTCATTTCTAGTAGAACAGTCGCAATTGACAGCTATGGATTTCAGTATGAGTTCTTTGTTATAGGAAAGATTTGTGGTTTTGCTGTTTGGTTTTCTACATGGTCTGCGACAAGTTTTGTCAGAGCAGACCAGATGGTTGAAGGTTTTAGCCTCTCTAATATGATAGGCAGTTTCACGTGTTATTTAAGCCAGTAGTGACACAGTGAAGTGTTTTCCAGCTTATTGACTGGACATTTACTGATTGGTTCAATTTAGGAACCTTAGATTCTAATTTGACACGGTAACAGAGTGGGAATGTCATGAATACAAACCACCATTTCCCTTTTTAATGTATTTTGTGTTTAGATTAAGTCCCATTGTGAAATAGTAGGGACAGTGACTTGAGCTAGGATTTTTATTCAATTAATTATCATTTGATCACTTAGAAAACATTTAGATGCTTGAGTAATACATCACATTTGATTTATATATGCAGTGCATTAGATTATACCATCTCATTTATCATTTGAGGCCTGTAAGGTTTAGACCCTGCAACATGAGTTTTTTTACACCTATGATAGTTTTAACGAGCAGTATTTTGCCAATGATAATTACACTCATTAAATGTTGCTTATATGCAACTCTATTTTATGACTGCCATCCTGTGAGGCAGGAACTGTGTGTTTCTATTGATCTTAAACAATTGGAAATGAATAATGGCCTTAATTAACCAATGAGAGCTTTTGACTTCTATGAACATCTATAGGCTAGGTTTTTATTAAGTTTAGGTGATTGGCTGAGTGGTTTGCTGACATTATTAATTATACACAGTTAATTGTTCAATTTATTAATTATTTTTCACTATCGATTGGATGTTTTTTAATTGGTTTAAGGATATAAACCTTGTCTTTGTGTGTACTCTTCAATGGTCTGAAGAAGCAACTGGGAGCTGTGAAAGTGCTTACCATTTTGTATTTTATTTTTACCTCTGATTAAAGTTATCTGTTACTCACAAAGTAGTGGTGGATATTTTTCATTTTTAGCATATGTAGATAGTAATCTGGCCTTTCATCAACATGTGGCCAAGCTAGTAAGAAAATCATTTTATGCTGCCTACTGGTAATTAAGAGCATGGCATTCAGGTCCAAGGAAAACATGGCATCACTTTATTTGGCCATTATCAGGCCCATCATTGGATAAAATGCCCTCTTCTGCATGTACCTGACCAGACATATGCAACAGTTGGAACTCCCACAAAGGGTCCTTACCAGGAGAATCCATGGTATTAACACATATTCCTAATCAGATCACCTTAAATACCTGCCTCTATACTCTGCCTAATACACATTACCGAAGGTGATCAATGCATGGCATATAGGGCATCCTCAGATCCAACTCTGATGAACCTTTTGCACAGCTGCAAAACAAACAGCATCAGAACCACTAGATCCAAGGATTTAAATTTTGCTACAGAGGCAGATATGTGTCTTAGAGGATCGACATGCTCTAGAACAGATTTAGATTAAAAAAAACATTACTGTCATTTAGGAAACACAAGTGCTACCTAAATGAAATGTCGATTGTTATCTCTTTTACAGGAGAAAACAAACACAAAAAGACAGACATGAGAGGTATTAAAGAATAAACAATAACTATAGTACAAAACTAAATAACAAGTAGCTGATGCACATGCTTGTACACTACTTATTACAATGGACAACACTGACTACTAGATAACACATGAAAAGAAAAGTACACTATACACAGAGGAGAGATTGGGTGATATTGCACATAAGGATGTGACTGGAATTGCACTTAAATGACAATATATTAATTTTAGTATGCAACAAATAAATAGAATTACTGCATGGAAAAAAAGAATGAGAGTGTAACAGAGTAACAATCTATTATAGTTTTGATACATTCAGATTTATGTCTGCATTAATGAGTCTTACTGCAGTTGGATAAAAACTGTTCATGAATCTGGAGGTTCTGCAGCGGATACTCTGTAACCTGCTACTAGAAGCAAGTTTAGTGAACCAAACATATGCTGGATGAGAAGGGTCACTCAGTATTTTGTGGGACCTCTTTTTATATCTCATTTCAAAGAGCTCCTGTAAGGTAGGAAGACTAGTGCCCACGATCTTAGAGCTCCTGTAAGGTAGGAAGACTAGTGCCCACAATCTTAGAACTCTTGTATGGTAGGAAGACTAGTGCCCATGATCTTTTCTGCTGTTCTTATTCTTTGCAGCTTCTTCCTTTCGGCCATTGTACTGTTACTGAACCATACAGTGCAGTTGCTGATGATAATGCTCTCGATGCCTCCTCTGATAGAGAGCTTTGCTTTTCTCAGCCTTCTTAGGAAGTGTAGTCTCTGGCGGGTTTTTCTTAACTAGCTGGTCTGTGTTTGTACTCCAAGAAAGATCCTCTGATATATGTACCCCAGGAACTTTGTAGTTTGGAGTCTCTCCACTTCTTCACCATTGATCTTGAGGGGCAGGTGCATGGCAGAGCTATTTCTGAGGTCAATAATAATTTATTTTGTTTTACTGACATTCAGGTCTAAATTGTTGTAATTGCACCATTCGATCATGGAGTTGACCTCATTCCTATTCCCAGTCTTATCATCACCACTTATGAGTCCTACCACTGTGGTGTCATCTGTAAATTTGATGATGTGGTTGTTGTTAGCTTTCGCAGAGCAGTCATGGGTAAGGATTGTGAACAGTAGAGGATTGAGCACACAGCCCTGGGTACTCCGGTGTTGATTGTAATACTCCCTGAAGTGTTGCTACCAGCATAGGTTCTTTGTGGTCTTCCAGTCAGGAAATCAAGGATCCAGTTGCACAGCCCTTTATTTATCCCAAGGTTGATTAGCTTTTCTATAAGTTGCATTGGAATCACTGTATTGAACGCCGAGTTGAAATCTATGAACAACAGCCTGGCATAGTTGTTCTTCTCTTCAAAGTGCTCCAATGTGAGGTGAAGTGACATTGAAATGGCATTGGCAATTGATCTGTTTGCACTGTAAGCAAACTACAGTGGGTCAAAGGATTGGGGTAGTACTGTAGTCAGATCCCTTTTAACTAGTATTTCAAGGCATTTTATTGCATTTGATGTAACAGCCACTGGCCTGTAATCATTTAGGCAGGTGGGGTTGGCTTTTTTGGGCAGAGAGTTTACGTTGGTAACTTTGAAGCATGCTGGTACTTTTTCCTGGACAAGCGAGGTATTGAAGATGTCCATCAGGACTATGCTCAGTTGGTCTGCACAACCTTTCAATACTTTCCCCAGAATGTTATCCAGGCCAGCAGCCTTTCTGGGGTTCACTTTTCTCAGTTGGTTCCTTACATCCACAGCAGTTAAGTACTGCCTCCTTTTGGTCATTAAGAAGTTTTACTTCCTCCAGGTTGTTTTTCTCTTCAAACTTGCCATAAAACATGTTTAGATTGTCCATAAATTCAGTGCTATCATCGCACTGAGCTGACTTGGTCTTGTAGTCAGTTAACTGTTGAATGCCATGCCATGGGCTTCTTGAGTCTTTCTCATCCACAAAGCATCCTTGTATCCTCTTTCCATACTCCTGCTTGGCCTCCATAATGCCATTTTTTAGATTAGCCCTTGCCACAGATAAACCCTTCTTATCCTTTGCCCATAAAGCAGTATTTCTTGCCCACAGCAACTTGTACACCTTGCTGTTTAGCCATGGTTTTTGGTTGGCTCTTACTTTACTATTTTTGATGTTAGTTACATCCTCCACAGATTTGGATATACAAGCCACAGTTGTCTCAGTATATTCATCTGTGTTCACCAGATTGTTCACTATGGCTGCCTCCCTGAAGACATCCAGGTTTGGTTGTTGTACAGCTCTGTATACCCTCTTTATGTTAGTGTAAGCCTTGTCCAGAGTATTTGCTCCCCTTGTGGGAAAATGCACAATTTGGTAGTAACCGGGTAGCACCTCCCTGAGATCTGCTTTGTTGAAGTCACCAGCTATCATAAATGCACAGAATTCTTGCATTGCAACTGACATATAGTATTATGCAGTATATTCAGTGCTTCAGTGATGTTAGCACGCGGTGGTATATATATATATATATATATATATATATATATATATATAGATATATAGATATATATATATATATATATATATATATATATATATATATATATATATATATACATATATATATATATATATATATATATATATATATATATATATATATATATAGATATAGATATATATATACAGCTGCTACATAGACACTATTTAGTTCTCTGGGCACATAAAAAGGTTTGCATTTCAGCATTAGAAATTCCACATTTACAGACCAATGTTCATTCACAATGTTACAGTTTTTGCACCAGCTATCATTCACAAAAATGTACACTCGGCCTCTTAACTTACAGGTTTCCCATTCATGTGAAGCAGAGTCAATCCCTAACCTTATTTAAGTGTAACCTTGACCAATGGATATAACATTGAAAATTCACCCTGCATCCAGCCCCTGTGTCTTTAATAGACATAGGTAGACATTAATACCCAAACTAACATAGCCCTACGTAACCACCAGAAACTTCCAAATTAACATACATTCTCCTAATAAATGCCCATGATACATAGGAACACAGTTGGGTCGGTTTGCACAGCTAGGCTTATAAAGAATCCAGTGGTTGTTAGCATAATATATATTTATAAAAAAAAAAACAGCTGATCCTTTTCCCCACTAAAACTACTCTGATAAAAAACAATCATTCCATATTCTATCAGATAATAAAACTAAAATAGAATGCTAAAATAGTATGTGTTCCCTCATCTAGCCTTAGTGATTTTTGTATTCTGTTTTTTGTAACCTCAACTCCAGTGTCGCTAGTTCAGCCTGGACACATAGCAGCCTCACCCCCACTCTTCCAACAACTAGTTGCCCCCTCTCCCTTTCTCACTTGCCCACCACAATATCCCTGGCCACCTGGAAGAATCCCTAAGAAACCACATTGTCCTTTCACCCACCTTCACTTACCTTAGATTAGCTGCTTTCCTGATTGTTTTCTGACTGTTGTCCTTCCTTTGTCTGTACCCACTCCGTTCGCCCTGTGGGCTCACTCCACTCCCCTACCCTACCCCCAATTCCCACCCACCCCCAGTGGTCCTAAACTTATACTTCCTTAGCCACTCCCACTATTTGTATTCCTCCAATCACTCTTACACCCTTCCCCTATACCACTTATAACCATCCACCTGCCACTCCTACTCTCCTACTTTCACAATTATCATCCATCTCCTGTTCTCATTATTTCATCTTCCCAAATTAACTCCTTGTTACTCTCCTGTCACTATGCCTACTCTAATAACATCTTCACATTCAAAACAACTTCTCACATTCTCAATTCTCCCTTTCCGTATTGTATTCTACTTTCTAACTTCCTATGAACACTACAGCCTCACAGAAGCCAATACTCTCTCCAAACACATACCTTTAACTACCATAAATTCATCTCATCACTGTTTTAATGTCATATTTTCTCCCAGCCACCTCGCTACAAAATTTCATAGAAAGATTCACATTACCTACTCCCATCAAAAAGACAGAAAATCACTACTCATTTATCCTAAACCCTCTGACTGGTTAAAAAGATTAATCCTCTCCCTGCTAGCAGGTGACATTCAACCCAACCCAGGCCCAAACAGCACCACAACTGCAAACCCACTTTGCACTCTCTCCTCTAACTCAAAAAAACTAACCAAACCCTCAAACTCTCTAATGAGAGCTCACCTTAACATCCGCAGTATTACAAATAAAATTGCCCCTCTTCATGCACTACTTGATGTACACTCATTCAACATCCTTTGCTTGACTGAAACCTGGCTTAAACCAGTAATTCGGGACAAAAAGATTATTCCCCCTGGCTACAACATCCATCGACTTGACCGCACTATAAAAAAGGTGGTGGGGTAGCAATCCTCTATAAATCAGGGATGCAAATCACTGCCTTACAGGATAAACCTCCCTCCAAAAGTAATGCTGAAATCCTTATATCCAAACACCAAATTAATGCCTACAAATCCATCTATATAATCTGCATATACCTGTTTCCAGGCAACAACAGTAGTACCTTAGAAGAAATCCTTAGCTGGCTGGCCATACACTTTCCACAAGAAACAATAATCCTTGGAGATGTCAATATAGACTGGAATACCTGCTCTTCAGCTAACCCTTCCACCCTCTTAAATCTTCATGGTTTCTCACAAACTATTGTCTCCCCTACCAGAACAAATAAACCTAGCAACAAAGAAAGCATTTTAGACTGGACTCTGATAAATAGCCACCACCAAACATATACAGTAGGTAGACTGCCTGATGATATAAGTGACCATGCCCTTACTTACCTAATTAGACATAAAACTGATACCCCTAATTTAACAAAATACAAAATGGTTAGAACAAACAAAACTTTTAACCCTGATAGATTTGAAGCAGAACTTAGGTCCTGCAGTTGGTCTCCTCTTAAACACCTCCCACTAGATGATGCCGTGACATATTTGCTTCCACAAGGTCCATCAGACTTTCCTCAAGAGCTGCCCCTTGGCTAACAAAGGACACAAGGCAAAAGATTATTTTGAAAAATAAACTCTGGTCCAAATACCGTGGTACTAAAGATCCCACTGACCAACTCAACTTTAGACAAATAAGAAACATTACAAAAAAAGCAGTAATCCTGGATAAAAGAAACTACTACTGCCATTTGCAACAGGCTAACCTGCATAACCCACAAAAGTTCTGGGCAGGAATAAATAATCTCATGAAGCCTGGCCAATTGGACACTCCAAGCTCAGCAGGCACCTCCCAAGATAACCCCAAACAGACTGCCAATGCTTTTAACACCTTCTTTACTGAAACTGTCCAGTCTCTTTCCAATCAACTCTCCCCTGATATCTCCTGTCTTTCCTCCTCCTCTAACACTTCCATTCCCACATTTCAACTTCAACCTGTCCCTTTTTCACTCATTCGTTCTCTGCTACATAAACTTAAGCCATCCTCTCCATCTGCTGACCATCTACCTGCTCTGTATCTAAACGTTGCTGCTAATGCACTGACCTATCCCATCACCATCCTGATTAACAGAACCATTGAAGAAGGCTACATTCCTTCTCTCTGGAAAATATATCATATTATTCCCCTTCATAAAGGAGGAAAGTCAACTGAACTTTCTAACTACCGACCCATAGCCTTGCTCTCTCCTCTTGCTAAAATCATGGAAAAATGTGTCCAGAAGCAACTTCTGAAACACCTGTTAACTAACAATTTGCTAGCTAATTGTCAGCATGGTTTTAGACCCTACCATAGCACCACCTCTGCCCTCCTCTCATTCACAGACTGCATCAATAAAAATAGGAACAATAATACCCTTGGCTCTGCTATATTTATTGACCTATCCAAAGCCTTTGTTATGGTCAATCACAAAATATTGTTACACTTACTTAAATCATTTGCACTTGACACAAGCTCAATTAAATGGTTCCACTCTTACCTGCACAACAGAAAAAAAAACAGCAAGGTGGCAAAATAACTTATCCAACCACCTCCCTATCACTCTAGTAGTCCCCCAGGGCTCAATTCTTGGCCCTCTCCTCTTTTCAATTTTCATTAATGATCTTCATACTCATATTTCTCCTGCCACCTGTATACAATATGCAGATGATTCTACTTTAATCTGTACTGCCTCATCCCCCTCTGAACTGCACTCTCTCACCCAAAAGACTTTTGAAACTGTAGAAATTTGGTTCCTCAAACGATGCTTAATTTTGAACCCCAAAAAAACAAATTATTACTCTTCTCACCAACCCGAAAATCCTCTCCACTGAATTTCTGTGTCAGATCAAATAATGGCATGAACATATCACCCGATCCATCTACCAAACTCCTCAGAGTTGAAATAGACAACAATCTGACCTTTGACACACACATCAGCAATACTATAAAATTAGTTAACAGAAAACTAGGCTCCCTCTGTAGAATTAAACCATTCCTTACTCCACTTGCCAGAACTTCCATTGCTCAGACCCATCTTATCTCCACTCTCCTGTATACCTCTCCCATCTACACTTCAGTGTCCAAAGCTAACCTCAGCAAACTGTCTGCTGCCTACAACAATATTGCCAGATTTGCCACTAATTCTACTTTTAGAACTCATCACTGCCAAAACTTAAGACAACTACAATGGCTCGAACTACAAAACCAAATTCTATTTCACCAGATCTCCTTAGCCCACAAAATCTTTTACAAACCCAAAAACACTCCCATTCTCACTTCACTTATCACTCTTTACTGCAATCTTAAAAGCCTTCATTCCTCCGACAAACTACTTATATCGACTAGTAAACCCAATAACTCAGCTGGTAAATCCTTGTTCTCCAACACAGTAGGAAAAACCCGGAACACACTTCCTCACAATCTCACAGCAATCTCCTCTCTTCCCTGCTTCAAATCCCAACTCAAAACACACCTCAAAACCCACTGGCTCTGTCCCTGTAGCAACCCTGACTAGTCTACCTTGGATATCTAGGTACTCTCAACTTTTCTGCTGTAAATAACTAGCTTTCTTTGTGTATCTAGGTACTCGCAAATTTTTTTTCTTTTTTTAGCTTTAAGAAACTCTTAACAAAATACACTCTCTATTTATCAACTTCTGCTTTTTACTTAATATCTAATGATTTTTTGACATATATATTATAACCATGCTTAATGTTTTACCTGTTATTACAAATGCTTACATGTGGAGCTTTTCTCCCCGGGCCTCTGCTGAAAATGGACATATATCCAGTTGGACTAGTCCGGTCAACAAACGTAAAATAAACGTAAAATAAGATAAATAAATAATAAAAATAAATGCATACACCAAGCTAATCTCTTTGCAGTATTACTCGATGATAGTCTCAAGTATGACCAACACCTACTACTAGCCATCAAAAAAAAAAACAGGAAACAAGGATCCCTCTGCAGACCCAAAAACTTCCTTACTGCAGGGGCGGCTCATGGCATCGGGCTGCCGGACTGCAGCCCCCTCAAAATAAAAATTAGAAAAGAAAACAAAACAAAATTATTTTTTAAATTTCGCCGACCAAGATGCGCAGTAGTCCCGACTACTGTCGGTCTATGCGCATGCTCAAGGCAGTCCGGCAGTCCCCATAGAGGGACACAAGGAGACGTCTGTGCACTTTTAAAGTGCACAGACTCGCTGGGATTATATGTCGCGTCCGGACTGCAACAGCAGCAGTCAGAGCAGTTTCGTCGTCGGGAGGGAGCTTTTACTTGGGATCTCATCGGGAAGGAGCTTTGCTTGGGATCTCGCAGGTCTTTGTGAGTATGTTGGTGCTTTTAACTGGATAGATTAGTTTGTGTTAGCTGGATATGTTGGTGCTTTTAAGTGGATAGATTAGTTTGTGTTAGCTGGATATGTTGGTGCTTTTAAGTAAGTGTGTGTGTGTGTGTGCGTGAAAATGCCCCAGGTGCTCATGGTGGTGTGGTAGGGAATACCTCAGGCTTGAACCCTGTACCCTGTATGCAGGTGTTAAAGACTTGAGTTCCCTACCCACCACCATTTGTAAAAAAATTGCAGATTTTTGCCTCACATTTGATCTGATCTGTTCCTCATAATATCTGTAGTTTGTAAATGTTGCAATGCTTGATATTTGATGGTGTAGTAGTAGCATTGTTGCCTCACAGCTGCAGGTTCTCAGGTTTGATTCTTGGCTGGGGTTCCTTCTTTGTGGGGTCCGTATCTTCTCCCTGTGTTTGTGTGGGTTTGCTTTTGTGTCCTCCCATGTTACAAAGACATGTCTGCATTATTTCGTCCTGGGCCTCTGCTGAAAATTGTTTTTTTGTTCCAAGTCAGACTGTCCTGATTAACAAATGTTAAATAAAATTGACAGGCATTTGAATTTCAGACTTCAGGTTTCTGAATGTTTAATTCCTTACAGATTTGATGGTGCAGTGGTAGTATTGTTGCCTCACAGCTATAGGTTTTCTGGTTTGATTCTTGGTTGGGGTGGCTTCTGTGTGGAGTCTGCATCTCCTCCCTGTGTTTGTGTGGATTTGCTCTGGTGCCCTGCCATTTTACAAAGACGTGTCTGCAGTATTAATCCCTGCGTCTCTGCTGAAAATTGTTTTAGTTCTGTCCGCAGTAAAATTGACAGGCATTTGAATTTCAGACTTCAGGTTTCTGAATGTTTAATTCCTTGCAGATTTGATGGTGCAGTGGTAGTATTGTTACCTCACAGCTATAGGTTTTCTGGTTTGATTCTTGGTTGGGGTGGCTTCTGTGTGGAGTCTGCATCTCCTCCAAGTGTTTGTGTAGATTTGCTCTGGTGCCCTGCCATTTTACAAAGACATGTCTGCAGTATTAATCCCTGCGTCTCTGCTGAAAATTGTTTTTGTTCTGTCCGCAGTAAAATTGACAGGCATTTGAATTTCAAACTTCAGGTTTCTGAATGTTTAATTCCTTGCAGATTTGATGGTGCAGTGGTAGTATTGTTGCCTCACAGCTATAGGTTTTCTGGTTTGATTCTTGGTTGGGGTGGCTTCTGTGTGGAGTCTGCATCTCCCTGTGTTTGTGTGGATTTGCTCTGGTGCCCTGCCATTTTACAAAGACGTGTCTGCAGTATTAATCCCTGCGTCTCTGCTGAAAATTGTTTTTGTTCTGTCAGCAGTAAAATTGACAGGCATTTGAATTTCAGACTTCAGGTTTCTGAATGTTTAATTCCTTGCAGATTTGATGGTGCAGTGGTAGTATTGTTGCCTCACAGCTATAGGTTTTCTGGTTTGATTCTTGGTTGGGGTGGCTTCTGTGTGGAGTCTGCATCTCCTCCCTGTGTTTGTGTGGATTTGCTCTGGTGCCCTGCCATTTTACAAAGACGTGTCTGCAGTATTAATCCCTGCGTCTCTGCTGAAAATTGTTTTTGTTCTGTCCACAGTAAAATTGACAGGCATTTGAATTTCAGACTTCAGGTTTCTGAATGTTTAATTCCTTGCAGATTTGATGGTGCAGTGGTAGTATTGTTGCCTCACAGCTATAGGTTTTCTGGTTTGATTCTTGGTTGGGGTGACTTCTGTGTGGAGTCTGCATCTCCTCCCAGTGTTTGTGTGGATTTGCTCTGGTGCCCTGCCATTTTACAAAGACGTGACTGCAGTATTAATCCCTGCGTCTCTGCTGAAAATTGTTTTTGTTCTGTCCGCAGTAAAATTGACAGGCATTTGAATTTCAGACTTCAGGTTTCTGAATGTTTAATTCCTTGCAGATTTGATGGTGCAGTGGTAGTATTGTTGCCTCACAGCTATAGGTTTTCTGGTTTGATTCTTGGTTGGGGTGGCTTCTGTGTGGCGTCTGCATCTCCTCCCTGTGTTTGTGTGGATTTGCTCTGGTGCCCTGCCATTTTACAAAGACGTGTCTGCAGTATTAATCCCTGCGTCTCTGCTGAAAATTGTTTTTGTTCTGTCCGCAGTAAAATTGACAGGCATTTGAATTTCAGACTTCAGGTTTCTGAATACTTAATTCCTTGCAGATTTGATGGAGCAGTGGTAGTATTGTTGCCTCACAGCTATAGGTTTTCTGGTTTGATTCTTGGTTGGGGTGGCTTCTGTGTGGAGTCTGCATCTCCTCCCTGTGTTTGTGTGGATTTGCTCTGGTGCCCTGCCATTTTACAAAGACATGTCTGCAGTATTAATCCCTGCGTCTCTGCTGAAAATTGTTTTTGTTCTGTCCGCAGTAAAATTGACAGGCATTTGAATTTCAGACTTCAGGTTTCTGAATGTTTAATTCCTTGCAGATTTGATGGTGCAGTGGTAGTATTGTTGCCTCACAGCTATAGGTTTTCTGGTTTGATTCTTGGTTGGGGTGGCTTCTGTGTGGAGTCTGCATCTCCTCCCTGTGTTTGTGTGGATTTGCTCTGGTGCCCTCTGCCATTTTACAAAGACGTGTCTGCAGTATTAATCCCTGCGTCTCTGCTGGAAATTGTTTTTGTTCTGTCCACAGTAAAATTGACCGGCATTTGAATTTAAAACTTCATGTTCTTCAGAATACATAGTAGCACAACCTTTTTTTCTAGCAATTTTCTAAGTTTATAAGATGAATATTTTAAATTTGTCCCTGTTTTGGGGACTGTATTCCCCCATTATTGGCTTCGTCCAGGTTGTTGTGCTAAGGTTGACAGCTATGGCAAGAACTGAATTCACTGTATATGTTTGAGGGCTGTATTCCCTCATTACTTAGTTTGTCCAGGTGTTTTGTACTAAGAGTTTGACAGCTATGGTGAGAATTGAATTCACTAAATGATAGCCATTTAAGTTTCAGTCTTCCTCTCTTTTACAAAGCAGCTGATGTATGTGAGTGGTATGTTACTCTGACTGTTTTTTGCTCAGGGACCTTGGCAGTAAAATATATGGTGGCAACACAACATTTTATTCTAGCAACTTTCCAAGATTATACTAGCAATGTTTAATGTGTCCCTGGTTTTTGGGCTTTTGACCCCCCCCCCAATACATTTTGGCTTTTTCCAGTTTTCTTGAGCTGCGAAGTTGAGATGCAGTTGAGTATTGAGTAGATTTTACAAGGAGCTGAGAGCTGCAGGGAAATAGAAGTTTAGTGCTTTGCCTAGTTAATACTATAGCACAACAGGTTGTGTACTTGCTTTTGATGCAGAAGGCTGTGGGTTCTACTCCCACAAGGGGTGGATGCTGCAGTACTGAGAATGTTCTCCTTGGTGAAGATACTAACTATGAGTTCGTTATCAGTTTGCCATCCGTTTCCTCTTGCAATATTATTACTAGCTTATCATTTTTTTAATGTTATATATAGGCAATTTATTCCTGAGGGGCAACAGACACTTTATTTTTCGATGAAACCATGAAATATAAAGGTGATTGCTAGCAGCAACCGCTTCATTAGTTACAGATTTCTTTAATGTGGAATTATTTAGATGACTTACTTCAGAGATTGTGCATATTTACTGATAATGGACTGTAGAATTGTGCATATTTACTGATAAAGGTGCACTGTAGAATTGTGCATATTTACTGATAATGGTGGACTGTAGAATTGTGCATATTTACTAATAATGGTGGACTGTGGAATTGTGCATATTTACTAATAATGGTGGACTGTGGAATTGTGCATATTTACTAATAATTGTGGACTGTAGAATTGTGTATATTTACTAATAATGGTGGACTGTGGAAGTCTGAGTAGACTTTTTTATGATAAATGTTCTCAACTGGGCAGTTTTGTCATTATGGGTGCATATGGTTTGTTTCATTGCTTACTGGAAAAATGTTCAAAACAAATTTAAAACACCCTCTAACAAGTGTACTGTATTGTACAAGGAATATAATTTTAGTACAATGAGGAAGGTGTATCAAAGAGCACATGTATGTTTCATATGCAAGGGGCCTATGATTCGAAAACAGCCCAAAATTAATCTTTATCTGCCACTGGCAAAATGTATTTTCTTTGAATGTGGGTTTCAATGCTGTTTCAATGAATGTGAGTTTCAAGGGCAGAGAAGTTTTAATGCTAAGTTTTCATTGTGAGACTGCATTGCTTTGTTTAACAGATGACTTAATGTTTGTGCTGTAAAATACAAAATAAAACTTTCAAATGAAGTCCAACTCATCATAGAAGTAAAGCAGTATGCACATTAGTGTTTATGGTAAATGGAGTGAAATAGCCAAGTAATGGTTCATTGGAATGGCTGCAGAGGCTCCATTCAACCATTATTTTGTCAGGGGGGAAGGGCAGCAAACTCAGACAGGCCCAGCTGAACTATACCTCCCAACTGTCCAGATTTTCAAAGAATGAATAGATTTTTGCTTCTTATTTTTGGTTTGTTGTTCATAAAATTTGTAGTTTTAATTCCTAAATGATTTGCCAGAAGTCACTAAATAATAAGTTTCAGACTTCATAACCTTCATAAAAATGCATGTTAAAGTAAGAGCTGTTCTATCAACTGTCTCAATTTATACAAGAGCAATTTTTAGTACTGTTTATATGTGCCCCCAATATATTTGGCCTTGTTCAGATTTAATGCATTAACAGGTTGAGAGGTACATGCAAATAAATTGCTTTATAGAATTAGGCATAGCCATCCTCTCAACTGTCCCCAATTTTTGGCTCAAAATGTTGTTCTTCCCCCTAATAATCCCTCCGCAAAATAGCAATTTTGGAAGAAAACATGGAGGGTTTACAATTAAGAAATAACTGTAATAATCAAAGTTATAGATTACTTGAAATGCATGTAGATTCTTTTATATTTTGTCAGCTGCTCAAGGTAGCAGTACTAATATTAAAGTGTCCCTTCTTTGACAGGTAGCAGCTGTATTGTGTGTCTATTTTATATTTTTGCATCACATTTTGGTCCATTTTTCATAAAATTGTGTTTTTGTCAAATTAGTGACAAATCACTAAAGACTGAAGTTAGAAAATGACAGACATTTGAGTTTCAGATTTTATACCCTTCAGAAAATTCATACTAATGCAAGACCTATTCTATTATCTTTCTAAGTTTATTAGAGCAATATTTAAAAATTGTCCTTATTGTTGGGCCTTTGTCCCACTTCTGTGTATGGCTTTGTCCAGATTTCTTGCTCTTGAGGTTGAGAGGTATGACAAATGTGTCAGGGCCATCACAGTCAGCCAGAGAAATTTCAAATTGTGACATGCTTGTTGCACCCCACTCCCCCATGTAGTGACTCTGGATGTGTCCAAGCAAGGCAAGGAGTAGTTGTATCTACCTTGGATGGGGAGGACACACTGCATAAGTACTACAGTGGCTTTTCATCTGTCCTTGATTTTGCAGAATGGTCTGGTTTCTGTCATATTTTTGTACTGTTGATTTATGCTTATTACTCAGATTTATGCTTATTACTCAAAGTGCCTGTTGCTCTGTGTTTAAGTAGCAATGCTTTAATGACCATAAGGTAAGCTTGTCTGACATCGTAAGATGCAAGTAAGCTTTAATAAGCATAATGTTAAAGAATTGCCAACATTGAAAGCCTTTCTGTTGTTGCCATGCAGAGAATACTTAACTAGATAATGTATAAGCCTTGGGTATTAAAGGACAGGATTCCATTATTTTAAAAAGCTCATTACACTTGTTGGAGACTTCCAGTCATCTCTACAGACTTTACCCGTAAACTAAACAGAATGCCAATCATGTGTGGTCTATAACCTGTACAGTAATCCTTTAAGCAATGTATCTTGAGCTTGTTTGCTTTTCATTTTTTACTTTTATCATGTTTTCCCCATGAAACAAGTTGTCAGGCAGCAGGTCTTTTTTGGATAAGAAACATTTTTACAAGTGGGGGCATCACATAGATTTCTACTTTCAGCATGTTACTTGGTACTTTAATAAAGCTGAATATATTATAATTAGAACTGCAGTGCAAGGAGAAGTGGTTTGAGTTGAGTGCTTCTGGTTTTTCTTATACTTGATTTTGACTGGCATTCCAGTAATGTATTTAAAAAGTAATTTATTTTTTCATGCCTCACAACCTTTTGTTTCCATCTAGATATTAAGTAAGCTGTCTTGCAGCCAATGCATTGAAATATTTTTATTCTTCTACACTTATTTTTGTCTTGATTGGACTTTCATAATGATGGTTTGCCACCCAGGGCAGCGTATTTAATTAAAGTTAGTTTTTTGTGGTTTTGTGCATAGCTCCTCCCCTTTATGGTTGACCACACCCCTTCCCTTTGACCCCACCCATTCAGCGTCTCCTGCAGCCCCCCTGTGATTTGAAGTCACCAGCCGCCACTGCCTTACTGATCACCCCAGGAAAAACATAGCACAAAATTATCTAGTCTCCTCCCTGCTCTCCCATCATTAAATCTCTTAACACAACCATTAAAAGAAAATAGAGATGGCCTATAAGAAAATCCTAAGATTTACAATTAATAAGCCCCACAAAACCCACCACTGCACAGCTCTAAAAAGCCTTAATTGGCTAGAACTCAGCGTCTGCTCCTTTCATGTTACCATAGCCCATAAACTAATATACTTGCAGGAAAATTGCCTAGCTCCAAGTGAAATACTACAACCTCGCACCACTAATTGAGTCCTTCAGTCCAACAACAAAGTTCTACTATCCATCACAAGATCTAATAACAGCACATGTGATTCATTATACTCTGACCAGGTTTCAAAAACCTGGAAGCAAATCTCCCCTGAAATAAGATAGATGGACCCAGTAAATAGCTTTAAGGTATCATTGAAGAATCACCTACTAAACATGTTGTGCTCTCGCACTACTCCAGGCTGAACCCCCAGAACTCAGAGCAACTCTGCACTACTCCAGGCTGAACCCCCAGAACTTGGCCACACTACTCCTTCTAATTGTACTCTAAGCTAAATCCCAGAACTCAGACACACTCCTTCTCCTAATCACACTCTATCTTACTTTACTCTAGCTTGCACACAATTTCTTCCTTTTACACTAATATAATTACAACATGCTAACACCCAAAACAGGCCTCTACTACTTTATGTCATGTTTTATATCCTTTCCACTCCAGCCTGCAACCCACTTCTCCCTTATAAGAATTGTTTCTTCCAGGTAACCACTGATACATGTATTTCTTTCATACTTGCCTTAACCTTCTACATATTCCACACTCTACATATATAGTATCCTACTATAATTTTTTTTCTTTAAATACATCTTCCAGTATAATTTATTTGTTTATCCTTTTTTGACTGGGTTACTCCACTAAGCTAGATGCCTCTTTTCAGGGGAGACCCATGGTAGTGTTTATACTACCAGAGGAAATTTGGCCAGGGTATCAGGAAACGTCTCCTATTTGTCACTGTCCTGAGTGGGATCCATTTTGGGGGAACACTTCCTGTTTCCATTATAGGCGTAGAGGTGACATGGAGAAACACGGAGGCAGGTGGAGAAAGAAGAAGATGGAGTAGTGAAAGAAATGAAGAAGAAACCAAATATTGAGACTAGAGAATGTTGGCAGAATTCTGAGGAAATGTTTCAAAGAAAACTGTTTGATGGAGGTGACTCAGCAAATGAGGGATGTATAATTACAACCCTCCAGTCAGGAGGGTTACCGGATGATTTACCTAAAGAAATAGTGCAGAGTGAGCCAGAAAATGAAGGAGGTGTTTCCTGGGGAGAACATTATGAAGAAAATACAAAAGTAGGATGCAGAGACAATCCTGAAGTGTAATGGTGAGTTGGAAAAGAAAACATATGCAGAGAAAGTAAACGAAGGCAAAAGTGGAGTAACAGAAAAGAAATCAGAAGAAAATGAAAAACGGAAGTATGTGTGGTAAGAACTCAAGGTAAAGAAGACAAAGAAATGGACAGGTATGAAGTGCGGGACAATTTAATATCTCCTTTGGGTGTAAAAGCACATGAGGTAAGAGCATTTATTCTTATCAACAGAGACATTTTATGACATTATATTTGAGACTGTTTTTTCAAAAGCATGTACAATTTCAAACAGAGGTAGAAAGAGAGACTTTGAAAAGACATTTGAAAATTGTATATAAAGAAGTACAGGACAGTGCTAAAGTTTACGATAAAAGGGGTTTATGGACTGGCAGATTGAATTGTAATAATGTGTTAAAATTAACAAGAGAAAAACAGATTCAGATAACATGATGAATGTGGAGGGGAATAGGGGTGCTGTAAAATACTGTGGCAAAGAAGGACACTAGATAAGTTGCTGTGAAAATGTTTTATTTGTGGGGAAATGGGACATGATGCAAAACAAGTGAATTGAAATGTTATAAATGTAACAAACTTGGACATTTATGGATGGATTACAAAAATAAAAATATGGGTAAATAAAAATAAAAAGAGAAGAAAATGAGAAGAGAATACATTTTACAAGTAATAAAAATAGAACAAAAATGAAATGAGAAAAAATAATAGAACCTAGAGAAATTGCTCTCTCCCTCACAAGCCAGTATATCTGTCACTGAGAAGGCTGTCAACACAGACACCACACCTCAAACACTACCCAGACCTACACAACACACATCCACATATGCAGAGGTCCTCAACAAAAACATACCCAAACAAAAGAGTCGTCTAAGGCAAAAACACACATGAACTCCACTGCCTACCACACCACACATGGTCCACACACCTGTGTCTCACAGCCACTAAGGCCTAAACATAAACCCAACATATTAATCATAGGAGACTCCATTGTGAGAGACGCAGATGTGCCCTTCACCGGGCTGGAAAAGGAGAAAGTCACAGTTAGTTGTTTGTTGGGTGCCAGAATCTGCCATATCACCCACACACTCAAGTCTCTCAAAGGTGCTGTTATGACTCTGTAATAGCCCATGTTGGCATGAATGACTTGAGACATACTTTCCTGGACTATATGAACAGAGACATGATTGAGCTCGCTGAATATGTGCTCCACGCAGGTATATTCTTAGCCTTGAGCAGCATTCTACCATCACTCAGAATGATGCCTGAATACAAACAGAAAACTATAAAAATTGGCTTAGTTTCTGGTATCATTCCAAGAGGATCCAGTGCATGACAGCCTGGGATGACATAATTGACAAACCATGATGCTTTGTCACAGATGGCCCCATAGTACCTTTTTTTAGGCAATGCCTTGAGGTCAAAACTACCAACATGAAAATTTCATCAAAACGCAAATTAAAGGTCATGCTGCTAAATCCTAGGAGTCTAATCATGAAACCGCACTCACTGCAAGCATTCTTAACCCTGGGAGATGCTGACATTTGTGCAGTCACAGAAACTATGGAGAACACCCCAGTCATACCAGATGACTATATCTATCCTATCAGACCCCAAACAGTGGGCAACAAAGCAAAGGAGGTGGAGTTTCAATATATATATATATATATATATATATATATATATATATATATATATATATATATATATATATATATAAAAGACATACACACCTCCAGGCTGGACAAACAGTATGATGCAGAGGAGACACTCCAGGTGCAGGTAACAACTGACAAGACCCCTATTCAGATTATAGCTAGCTACAGACGCCCAACTTTGACTCAAGATGCCCATTCCACCTGTCTGGATCTCTTTGAATCTATCAAGATTTAACCTTTTACCCTGATCCTTGGTGACTTTAGCTATCCATCCATAGATTGGATAGTTAGATTATATTACAAGGACATGCATCTGGAGCATTTCTCCCTGGCCTCCACTGAAAATTGGCTTCGTTCAAAGTTGGACTTTCCCGGTTAACAAATGTTAAATAAATAAAATAAATAAATAATGGGAAGAAGTACTCATACCAAAACACAAATGCTCAGAGATTCCTTGATTTCATCAATGCAAATGCCTTGGACCAGCTAGACAACACCCCCACAAGAGGTAATAATATCTTGGACTTGTTATTAACCAACATGAGTAACCACTGCAGCATCCCTACAGTGTCATCACCCTGGTAAGATCCGACCAGAAAGAGGTCACTTTTGAAATCACCAACTCCCTGACCCCCTCCCCACAGCTACGGTCAAACAAAAAAAAAAATCTCCAAAGCTTATTACAACCTTCTGAGGGAAGGTATAAACAGCTTCACAGTCCCCCCCCCCCCCCAATAGGAACTGGCATATATTTCCAAACCTACACCAAAGTACAATACGAACATTTATATAATGACATGAAATGAGGAATACCCAACAGGACGAAATCATCCTCCTCAAGGAAGACTAAACCTGTTTGGTGGACATCTGCAATAAATAAACTATAATAAGAGGACAAAATTGCTATCCCATACCAAGAAGGAGCATGTGCTTAATTGGAAGCAATCTCTCCTTAGCCTGAATAAGCAAATAAGACCACTACTGAAATCCTGCAAAGCAAACCTTGAGTTCAAACTGGCCACATCTACTAAAGACAACCATAAGGCCTTCTTCACATATGTGTATAATCTCAAAAGAAGCACCCAGATCTGCTCAGAACTGGTGCTCAAGGACGCCACATACACAAACACCATAGATATAGCCAACCTGCTGGCAGACAAGTTCTGTGAAAACTTCACCCCTCTGTCCCCCATCAGTAAATCAGGACATCCCCAGCACCTGCTCCCCTCCCCTTATCTCTAGGGAGCAAGTCATGATTGCCTCTCAAAGGCAAAACATACAGCCTCCACAGAACCAGATAACATCTCAGGCTGCATCCTGCATGAACTCAGGCAGGAACTTGCAACACTATTAGGCATCCTATTCAACCAAAGCCTGAGTACCAGCTTCATCGCAGCCAAGTGGGGGACAGCCACTGTCATCCCTTTGCACAAAGGTTGAGCATCCACTGATCCAAGAAATTATAGACCCATCAGCCTAACTAGCCTGATCTGCAAGGCTATGGAGTGAATTATCATGGAGCTCATTAACAAGGACATTGGCAACCTCCATACACTCAATCCCACACAGTTTGATTTCATCAAGCGGAGGTCATGCCTGTTAAATCTGGTAGACTTCTTTGAGACAGTCGCCAAAGCCATGGACAAGGGGAAGACAGTGCACACCACCTACCTTGACCTGGCCAAAGCCTTCAATACTATTCCCCACCCGAGTATAAAAGATAAACTCTCTCAACTAGGCATCAATCCATGTGTTACCAGATGTGTAGCAAACTGGCTCACTGATAGAACCCACCTAGTCAAAATAGGGGAAGCTACCTCAAGCAGTAGACCCATAATGTGCGGTGTAACCCAGGGATTGGTATTGGGGCCTCTGTTGTTTGGGATATACTTTTTTTAGGTGCAGGCCACAACCAGTGGGCTATGGTGGACCATGTTTACAGATGATTGCAAGCTGAGTGCTATCATGAATTCCCCTAGTGATGTGGCCATCCTCCAAGAGGGTCTCACACAAATGACTGGTGCCAGAAACATGGCCTCAAACTGGATGCCAAAAAATGCATCATTATCATCCCCTTTGGGGAGAGTGATGTCCCCACAAATTATAACATTAATATCAAGGTCCTAAGCATGCAATCAATCATGAGGGGCTTAGGCACCCAGGTTGATAGCAAACTGACTATTGCCTCCATTGTACAGAAAGCTTTCTACATGGCCCACCTCATTAATAAGGGTATCTCATCCAGGGACAAGGTGGTCATAACATCCCTGTATTCTTCCCTTATAAGACCCATTATTGAGTACATTGCCCCTTTTGGCATGTACCTCACAAAGCACATGCAGCAGCTGGAGAGACCACAGAGGCTCCTCACCAGGAGATTCCAGGGCCTCAAACACCTCCCCTACACAGACAGGCTAAAATCCTTGTCCCTCTACTTAGTCTCCTACAGACTCCTCAGAGATGACCTCTGTCTGGCATACAAAGCAATCTCAGACCCCCGCCTTGATGGGACTGCTGCATATCCACAAGTCAAACTCCACTCAAGTAACCCATACGCACAACCTCACCCTGGTCTGTGACATCAATAGAATTTGTTGGCGGGACAGATTTGTGTCTCAGAGAGTCCTCCTTTTTTGGAATAGACTCCCCATCCACATCAAAAAGAGTACCTCATTAATCCTTTTTAAGCGCAACCTGGATAACTGGCTGGGGAACAGAAAATACACCCTTGGAATTCCACCTGTGTCCCTGCTGAACAGTGGCATTGGGTGCTGACTTGTTGACACATGGGCTAAATTCTTGGCTAGGTTTGTAAGGGCTTCAGGGCCAATCGCCTAGTAACTTCCTATGATCTTAAAAAGAGTGCTTAAAAATAAGATATACCCTATGCTGATTGATTACATTACAGCGACCCTAAAACAGTGGCAAACCACTTTGCAGTTAAAGGAGAACCGCACTCAAAAACTGAAAAAACTTTTTTTTTCAGCAAATCTTAAACTTTTCTGCATTACTAATGTCCCTGTATCAAAGTAAATGGTTACTGTTATTTTCTAATTGGTTTTACCCCAAAATGACCTGAAGGAGGCTGCCATGGCCAGCATTATTTTGTTTTACAGTCAATGTCTTTGCCTTCCTGATGTCATGTTAGAGGGAAGAGAAAGAAATCCTTATGATGAGGGGATCATTTCCAGTGGGTTTCTGTCTCATCAGTTTACAACATTGTTGTGACTGCCTACTTTTCACTGTCAGCATCAATTTGCATTTTAATTACTTTGGTTTGTTTGATTTTCATTAGTGCTCATCACTGTTATAATATTTTAAGGAATGTTTGAATGACAGGCTTGAAAATGTAGCTGAGTTAATTGTTCTTTTCAAAATAACAACTGTAGTTCAGTGTTCAAGTGTGAGAAATCTGACCCCTGTGATTAATAGGTGTTATATGAGCTGAGACGGTTTGTGTTGCGTTCACAGTTTTAAATATACTCGAATAAGGCACGAAAATTAAATCCACAATCTGGAAGTTTATTATGAAAGACCAGAATCAAATAATTTTGTGCTAATATACACACTGCTGTTTAACGCTTTCATTTGCAATACGCAAACTTCTTCAGAACAGCTGTTACATTCAAAACACAAAACATTTAAAATCTTTTTGGCGCCAAAACTTCATGTATGTTTCATTTAAAGTGCAAGTGCTCCATATAATTATAAACTAACAAAATTCATATCCTATGTGTACAACACACACCTATAATACAACTCATCAATAAAAATAAATAATAATAATTTTATATGACATATAAAATGTAGTACTGTGCTGTTAAAATATGATTTAAAACCTATCAATAAGAATATATACAATTGTGTAACATCACAAAAATACTAGCTATTAACCAGTATCAACGCTACATTAAAAAAGGTTTTATGGATACATAATCGTTGATACCTGGTTCTTTAGTAGCATCTGATAAAATCTGCCAGATGCTTTCTTTTTAACTTAAAGTAGTTTTTATATCACCACCTCTATTGTTAACTAAAACCTGATCTATAATGACAAAACTGAACTTATGATGAGTACCGTTCTTTTCTGTATGCCTATACAAAACTTTTTTTGTATCATGTACTCTAATTCTATACTCGTGATCATAAATTCTTTTCTTAAAATTCCTTTCAGTTTTTCCTATGTAATAGGCTGCACATGAAGAACAGGATGCTAGATAAATTATATTCTTTGAATTACAATTCCCTTTTTTAAATTTAATATACGTCCTATTTACATTTTTCAATGTTATACCTTCGCTTTCATTTATAAACTTACATCGACTACACATTCCACATTTAGTGGTAGCCCTCTTTGTATTATTATTTATTGACTTTCATGTCCTATTTACATTTTTCAATTTTATACCTTCGCTTTCATTTATAAACTTACATTGACTACACATTCCACATTTAGTGGTAGCCCTCTTTGTATTATTATTTATTGACTTTTCATTACTTTCTTTTTGTAATAGTCTCTTTATATTCATCCCCATCTTAAAAATAAACTTTGGCTTGTCACCTAATACTTGCTTCACTTCGTCAGCAAGTGTAAGATTCTTCCAATATTTGCTAATAATAGTTATAATTTCATTCACAAATGGTGAATAAGTTAGCGTACATGATTTTCCTGTTATTATGTTCTTCTGGGAATTATCTTGTTTTAACTCGAATTCCTGCCCTATTCCCAGTACTGGGACATATTTTTTACCCCATTCATTTATTACATAAGTTGATATATCATTCAATATGGCTTCTGGATACCCTCTGTTATAAAACATTGATTTGATGTTTATTATTTCCTTAATCATGGTGTCATAATTGGAAGACATTCTCGCTGCTCGGATACACTGTCCCTTGTAAATATTTTTTAATATATGTCTCGGATGTTGACTCGTATATTCTATGTATCCATTAGAGAAGGTTTTCTTTCAATAAATCTCGGACTGAAAACCACTTTTAGTATTCCTTATATAAGTGTCCAAGTATGGTATCCCTTCTTGATCCACATTATGAGTAAATTTTAAAAATCTACTTGTACTATTAAGATATATAAGGAATTCATCAATTAGGTTAGCTGGTCCCTTCCACAATATAAATATATCGTCCAGAAACCTAGTATAGTGAATTATATATTGATAATATCTACAATTAAAAAGGAACATGTTCTCCCACTCTAACATTACCATATTAGCAAAAATTGGGGTGCATGATGCGCCCATAGCAACACCTCTTGTTTGTTTGTAATATTCCCCTTCGTAATATATGAAATTATTATTTAATACTAATTCCATCATGTCCATTATTAAATATGAATTTTGTTAGTTTATAATTATATGGAGCACTTGCACTTTAAATGAAACATACATGAAGTTTTGGCGCCAAAAAGATTTTAAATGTTTTGTGTTTTGAATGTAACAGCTGTTCTGAAGAAGTTTGCGTATTGCAAATGAAAGAGCTAAACAGCAGTGTGTATATTAGCACGAAATTATTTGATTCTGGTCTTTCATAATAAACTTCAAGATTGTGGATTTAATTTTCGTGCCTTATTCGAGTATAGCCTGCATCTGGTTTCCCTAAACTAGCCGAGACGGTAATGTGAACCGTCGTTTTTGGTGTATTTGGTGTCGTTGTTCAGTGAAGAGAAGTTTACAGTTTTAAATATCATAGCTAAAATTAAAGTCTTTGATGTTAGTCTTCTTTCCCCTACTCCAGAAGAAGCATATCTAAAAACTAATCTTGAAAGCCCTGCCTTTCTTCAGACTCCAGGCTACACTATTTATCTGATGTGTGAGGCTGGCAATCTGTAACTGATAAGGCACATTTAAATGTCATTGTTTTCTTAATGGCTCTGTACCTGGGATAAATGACCTAACTTAAATACTCTGCCACCCTTAGTAGCCTTTGTGATGTAACAAATGAGATGGATGCAGGAAAGAAAGGCAAAATAATTATTAAATTATGTTTTTTCTGTATGTGAGGTGTTTAATCTTGGATTACAGTAAAGGAAAACACCTTTTGGAAAGGAAAACTTGACTTTTGGGTAGAATTCTCCTTTAAGCCATGATAAAGGACAAATTATTATTCCAGGGATAAAACTTCAAAGGTGGATATTCCCGAGTGACTCTTTGTCACCGCTCCTCTTTTGTCTTGCCCTTAACCCATTAAGATGTCTGTTTAACAGATTAAATCATGGCTGCAATTTGTCTCCCAGAAAACAACAAAGTGTAAAGATGGCTCATCGCCTTTTTGTGGATGATTTAAAACTGCATAGTTCATCAGAAGAGAAACTGAAAGCACAACTGCAAGTGGTCATAACTTTTTCAGATGATATAACAATGTCATTTGGTCTTAATAAATGTGCAAAAACAACCTTTAAAGTAGGAAAGTTACACCACAAGAAAACATCAGCCTGGGACAGGTATGTAATATAAAAGAACTTGAGCAAGAAGAAGTGTGTAAATATTTGGGAACTGGTGAAGGATCAAGAATAAAATATGAATAAATGTAAATATAACTTAGTAAGGAATATTTTACAAGACTAAAATTAATACTGAAAACAGCTCTGACATCTAGGAACAAAGTCCAACCTATAAACCAGTTCACTCTTCCTGTACTAACTTACAGTTTTGGAGTGATTGACTGTCTCCAAAAGGTGTTGGATCGGTTGGACAGGAAAACATGCTTCATGCTCATCAGATGATTTAAAAAATCAGTGTACACCAAGGCTATATATTCCCTGTTCTGAAGGCGGTATGGGCCTCCTTGAAATTGATTACATGAATAGATCTGTAATCATAGGACTGCATACATATCTGCTGGCATCACAAGACCCAAATGTAGAGAAAGTTTTAAAACATGAGGAGAATAAGTCTAAGATGACTTCCCTGCTTAGTTTAGCAAAAACATCTTTAGCCTCTTAGCAGCCTGTAGGATAGGAAGTTCAGTGGTAGGGCTTTGAGCCAGTCCATGTAGGAAATGTTGTTTATACCTGCTATCCTTTTAGTAAGGCATCCCTTTGGCATTCTGGTTGTTGCATGTGTCAGGACAGATACATGGCAAAGAGTGAATTTTATTCAATGACTGGCCTAATGAGGACTGAGTAAAGGGGGACAGTTACATCCCTAGATCTAGCCACAATCCCTTTGTTTATAATCTGTGCAATATCGAAGGACTTTCTTACAATGATAGACACATTTTGGTTAAAACATAGGTCACTGTCCACACAATTTCCAAATTTCGAACAACTGGTTCAACTGTTAGGGGAGCATTGTCAATGTGGTAGTTCCCTGGGGTAGATTACATCCCAAAGGATATAATAATACATATTTTGGCATTTAATTTCAGTTCATGATTTTTGCACAAGTTATTTATTTGAGACACACCTTCCCACATGATGGCTAAGTCATTAAGGAATTCAATGACTTCTCCTAACTTTCAGTCATTTGTAAACTTAGGCAGCCAGAGCCCTTTGGTATTATATTTTACTTCAGAAAAGTAAATACCAAATAGGAGATGTCCAAGCACAGAACATTAGGGGACACTACTGCTGACTGCTCTCTTTGTGAAGATGACCTCCCTTATTTTGATGATCTGTGTACTGTCTGTGAGCCAGTTGGCAATCCAGTGGGTGACAGGTATTTCTTCTAATTTGTTTAGTTTTTCTACTCAGGCTTCGTGCCCACTGAGTGGTACACAGCTACAGTTATCCCACCCCACAAGGATCCCGGGAACTACCGTCCCATCAGTCTGACGAGCCCGATCTGCAAGGGCATGGAATGCATTATCATGGAACTTATAAACAAAGACATTGGTAACCTTCAAACACTGGACCCCACCCAGTTTGGGTCCGTGAAGGGCTGATCTTGTCTCCTGAACCTGATAGACTTCTTCGAATCAGTCTGAAGAGCTGTGGACAAGGGGAAGGCGGTATACACAGCCTATCTGGACCTCGCCAAGGCCTTCAACACCATCCCCCATACTGGAATCCTAGATAAACTTACTAAGCTGGGCATAAATCCCTATGTCACTCGATGGGTTGCCAACTGGCTTACTGACAGAACCCTGACTGTAAAAGTAGCCGACTCTAAATCCAGCTTCAGACAAGTGACAAGTGGAGTACCTCAGGGTTCAGTCCTGGGACTGCTCTTGTTTGGCATCTACTTCTCTGAAGTACAGGCCAACACTAAGGGACTATGGCTAACAAAGTTCGCAGGTGACTGCAAACTGGGAGCCATTATTTAATCCCCAAATTATGTGGATATTCTATAAAAGGGCCTTACAGAAACAGATGCTTGATGCCAGAGCCATGGGATCAAGCTTAATGCCAAGAAATGTATAGTTATCCCCTTTGAGAAAAAACATGTACCCATGAATTACCACATAGGTGGCATTACACGAAACACCAAAAGTGTGATGAAAGACTTAGGGACACAGGTGGACAGTGGTCTCACCTTCGATAACCACATAGCCACAACAGTCAGGAAATCCTTCTATGTGGCACACTTTATCACTAAGGGCTTTTCATCCAGAAAAAAAGGAGATCATTGTCCCACTGTACTCATCCCTCATTAGACCCATTATAGAGTACAATGCCCCATTTGGTGTGTACCTCACAAGACATCTGCAACAGCTGGAAAGGCCACAGAAATACCTCACTAAAAGAATCACAGGCCTAAAGCAGATGCCCTGTGCTGACCGTCTAAAGAAACTCCAGCTATACTCTGTGGCATATCGTCTACTCAGAGGCAATCTCTGCTTAACATACAAGGCCATGTCATGAGCTGTTGAACATGCTCCACTTAAAGAAATCCCAATCCCTCAGAGCCACATGCTCCAGGGATCTAAACCTTGTCATCACAATGATCAAAACATGCTGGACGGATAGGTTCCTGACCCAGAGTCTCCACATACTCTGGAATAGACTGCCCATATATGTCAAGCAGAGCACCTCATTCGCCTCTTCAAAAGGAACCTTGACGATTGGATGGGAGATAGGAAATTCACCCGGGGATCACGTCAGTCACCCTGCTAGACTGGGGTACAGGGAAGTAAATATTGTGGGAAGAAATATCCAGGGAATTGTTATGGCTAGGCTTATATAGGCCCTAGGGTTGATAGACTAGTACCAACCTATGAACCTACGAACTATGGCTGAGTGGGGAATTGTGTCAAAAGCTTTGGCCAGGTGGAGGTACACAGTGTTTATCATTTTGCCTTCATCCATTGCTTTACTGACCTTTTCAAAAACATCCACCAGGCTGAGTAAACATGACCTGCCCTTGACTAATCCAAACTGAGATGGGTCCAGTGTTTAGAGGCACCCTATCTCCTGATTGATTAATTCCATGATAAGTCTTTCCATGGCTTTGCATATGAGACCAGTCAGACTAATGGGTCTGTAATTGCCTGGGCCTGTGGAAGGGCCTCTGTTACACAGGGGGATGAATGTAGCTATTTTTCATTTGCTTGGTACAAAACCTGCATGGGGACTGAGATTGAACAGTGTTGTTAGGGGTGTGGCTGAGACTGAACAGTGTTGTTAGGGGTGTGGCTGAGACTAAACAGTGTTTGTAGGGGTGTGGCTAAATCATGCCTCATGCTGTTTAAGATGCATCCAGGGATACTGCATGGACCCATTGATGTTGCATTTTTAGCTTTTGAGGGTCTTGGTTTGATAGCTGGAGACAATTTAGTTTTGGGTATTTCATCAGGGACAGATGGAAGGGAGTGGGGGCAAAGTTAGAGCTCAATTTATTGGCCAGTAAGTAAGCAAGTAATCTTAAATGAATGTTCTCAAGCTGGTATGCCTATTAACTACAGTGCAATGTGCTCACCAGACATATTTCAGAAACTGCATGATTTTCCACTTTGGAGAAAATTCCAAAATTCCAGACATTGTTTCATGGATCATCTCTGTCTGAACAGAGCTTGTACCACATATGCTGGGTTTGAAGATGTATTTTGGATAGTCAGTTGACTGATCCTCCGCTATGGAGTCATATCTCTAGGACATAAATACAGGGCAGCCTTCGAGGAAATGGAGTCCTAGATAAGGAACTCCTTGGTTTCCCTGCAGTAAGCCCATCACCTATACACAACCTCCTCTGCTGCCCCATACGTTTCCCCTCCCTCACGACTACCCTCAAATGCTGTGGTCTTGACCAGAAGCCATACAGATTCTATAATCCCAACCTCTCCTGCTATACAGGAGAAGATATTCTGAAGGTGAGAGATAAACTTGTATCATGCAAATCAAGAGCTAAACTTTGGCAATATACCTTTTCTTCATGCTGTGGTTTTAATCACCAAAACCAAATGACCTAGATCATCACTAAGTGATGATGATTATTTGACAGCTCAGTACCTCTCCTGACCTAGCTGTCCACAGCATGTGGCCTCACTTCTAATGACATGACTAAACCCTCTGTCATCGACTGAGACAAAGATAGGGAGTGCATCCTCCAAAAGCATGAGGTGACCTGAGGATCTATGCTGGCATCTATGCTGTGACCCCAGCTGTTCAGGAATTACTATTAGATGTTCACTTATCAAACAAGGATCTTTAGTTCATAATATCTTAGGAAGTTACTATGCTAGTGACCCTAGGGCCCTTACAAGCCTAGCCAAGTTATACCATTATTTCCACGATCAGCACCTATTACTCCTGTCCAAGAGGGATACATGTGGAACCCCTGGGGTGAATTTACAGTTACCCATCCAGTCATCCAGATTGCATTTGAAGAGGGCCAGTGAGTTGCTTTGTTTGACATGAAGTGGTGGGAGTCTGTTCCAAAGGTGTGATGGGAGACAAAGCTGTCCCTCCAGCAGGCTCTATTAATGTCACATACCAGGTTAAGGTCTTTAGAGTGAGTAACCTATGTAGCATTTTGCTTGTGAAAATGCAGCATTTCCAATAAAGCAGGGTCAGAGATTGCCTTATATGCAAAGCAGAGATTGTCTTTAAGTTGTCTGTATGAAACAGAATAAAGTTACTCTGATTTCATATGATCCACATAGGACAGATGCTGAAGTCTTTCAATTTTCCTTGTGAGGAACCTTTGTGGTCTCTCCAATTGCTGCAGATGCTTGGAAAGGTACATACCAAAAGGCGCATTGTACTCCATTATTGGCCTGATGAGGGAAGAGTACAGGGAGGTTATAACTTTTTTTTCTGGAGGTAATGGTCTTATGACATGAACGATACAGAATGCCCTTCTTACCATTATGGAAATGTGGTGATCAAGGGTAAGGTTGTCGTCAACATGTGTACCCAGGTCTCTTACCACTGAGTGCATACGTTGGGTGTTGCTATTGATGTGGTAGTTTGCAGGAACATTGCTCTTACTGAAAGGGATGATAATACATTTTTACGTTGAGTTTAAGGCCATGACTTTGGCACTAATTATTTGTTTGTGTAAGACCCTCTTGTAGGATGTTGACATCATTTGGAGATTCTGTGACCACTTGCAGTTTACAGTCATCAGCAAACTTTGTCAGCCACAGACCTTTAGTTTTTGCTCGTACTTCAGAAAAATAGATTCCAAACAGTAGAGGTCCCAGACTGATCCCTGTGTAACACCACTGGTTACAGGTCTTTTGTTGGAGGTGGATTCCCCCTATTTTGACTATATGTTTTTTCAGTGAGCCAGTTAGTGACCCATCTAATGATATAAGGGTTGATACCTACCTGGGTGAGTTTGTCAAGGATGCCTGAGTGGGGGATAGTGTCAAAAACCTTGGCTAGCTCTAAGCAGGCTGTATCCACAGATTTCCCCTCATCCAGGGCCTCGGTAACTGTCTTGAAGAAATCCACCAGGTTTGACAGGCATGATCTCCCTTTGGCAAATCCAAACTGAGTAGGGTCAAGTGTTTGGAGATTACCTATATCTTTGTTGATAAAGTCTGTGATGATTTGCTCCATGGCCTTGCAGATAAGGCTAATCAGGCTAATGGGTCTATCGTTCCCGGGGTCAGTGGAAGGACCACCTTTGTGCAAGGGAATAACAGTGGCCATTTTCTATTCAGCTGGGATGAAGCCAATGCTTAGACTATGACTTAAAAGAGCACCCAATGGTGTTGCTAATTCATGTTGGAGCCCGTGTAGGACACAGCGTGGAAAGTTATCAGGTCCCATAGATGCTGTGCTTTTGGCCTTAGAGAGGGTGTTTACAACCTGCTCTTTAGAGCTACAAAATAGGGGACATGTGGTAGGGATGTCATGGGGTTCATGTGGCAGGCACATGGGAGTAAAGTTTTCACAGAACCTGATGCCCAACAGTTTAGCTATGTTCACAGGCTCAATATATGTTATATCATTAACTACCAGTTTGACATAAAAATGGGCCTTTCCTTTTGGGTTACGGATGTAACTAAAGAATGCCTTATAGTTGTCCATAGTTGAGGAAGCTAATCTGGATTCAGAGTTTGCTTTGGAGGACTTCACAAGAAGTCTTATTTGTTTGTTTAAGCTGAGGAGGGAGTATTTCCAGTTTAGGGCTCATTCTGTCTTACTCTTAGCAATTTCTTCCTCTTATTATAAAGCCTGTTAATGGCGGTTGTCCACCAGGCAGGATTGCTCTTCCTTGAGGAGCTTGTTTTGGTCCTATCAGGTCAGGCCGAATCAATGCAGTTATACGGGTGCTTGTATAAAGCATTGGTGTAGAACTCGGTATAGTTGCCAGTTTCATCTAATGGGAGAGGTGCAATGAAGCTATTTATACCATCCTGTAAGAGGTTATAATCTGCTTTGGAGAAGTTTTTAGTTTAGTTGCTGCTGGGGGGGAGGGGCGGGCGGGCAGGTGTGATAGTTACTTTGAAAGAGACTGATTTGACAGATCTCACCAGGGAAGACTTCACAGTGGGGGTGCTACAGTGGTCCCCATATTGGTAAGCACCGGATCCAGGATGTTCGCACCCCTTGTAGGGGTGTCACTGTCAACCTGCTGGTCCAGGGCACTGGAGTTAAAAAAGTTGAGGAACCTTTGGGCAAGTGAGTTTGAGCATGAGTAATTTACCCAGTCAATGGATTGGTAGTTAAAGTCACCCAAAAACCATGGTGTTCGGATGTATCACAGAGTGAGTGTCCTAATTCATGGAGGGGGTCCTGTAGATGACAATGACTTGAATAGGTGTCCTACCAACAGTCAATTGCACCTGAAGTATCTCCAGGGAGTCATACTGTTTAACCAGTCTGGAGGTGTATTTATCTTTAATGAATATTGATACACTGTCTGCTTTAGTTTTCATGCCTTCAGTTTGTGTTCTGAACATGAGGAAGGAGATGTAACCTCACATGATATGGCTGGTGTGCTCCCCACAGCCTTGAACCAGGTCTCCATGACTGCACAAATGTCTGCATCTTCTAGGTGAGGACTGCTTCCAGTGAACGCAGTTTCATGTTAAGACTCCTAGCATTTAGCAGCATAACCCTGAGGTTGTTTTTAGATTAGGAATTTTGTCCTTGAGACACTACCTAAAAAAGGGACTATGGGGGTGGTAAGAGCCTTAGCCAGTAGACAAAATCCCGGGGGTGACAGATGAAGACCATCTCTTGCAAAGCATCAAGTTCTTTCGATCATGTCATCCCAGGCTGACAGATACTGGATCCCCTATGAATGACACCAGAAACTAAGCCAATTATTGAAGTCAATCATTTTCTGTTTATGTGCATTTACTGAAGTCAATAGTATAATAAAATACATGTCAAAAAATTGGAAAATTATCCAACACTAGAACATTAAAACAAAAATACAGTGAAAATAGAATAATACCCATCATACTTTAATAACATCCAGAAATCGTATACAAAAATATGCAAAAGTCCACACTCAAGACCTGATGGGTATACAACATGCCAACTAACCATAAATATAACAATGAAGCTCTCATATAAAGGTGCTCAACTGACCTTAAAGAACAAAATCATAGGGTACACGAACCATAAATACATTAAATAGAGATATCATGTCCCCATGATATCAGCCAAGAAGGGACCTAGACTCACCCCCGATCGCAACCACACCACAATCAAAATTAGACCAAATTTCTATATATAGAGGGAGCATACAAGCTAAACCAAGCCAGATATAACTTTGAAGCTCACTAGCGCATATCCATATCAAAACGACTCATTTAATATAAGTCGAATACAGTGATATTAAATCATAGTATGTATAATATACAAGTATAAAAGCTATGCTTGATACTTAAAAATATATAAATGGACACTACGTAGGATGTTGGAATCAAAACTTTAGTTTGATATCATGGACAGACAGAATGTGCCTTCTCACAAAACGATAGCTTGGAATGACTTAAAATATAAAGTAGTCCTTTCTTACATGACCTATCAATATAAACAATAAAGAATACCTCAGATTAAACCTCTCAACCAAAAAAATAGCAAGCGAAAACCGCATTAATGCTAGGTACATGGAATCATGTCCAACTACCTAAGGCAATTTCCACGAACCTTACTCAACGCTTTCAAATAAAGGCTGACCTACATTTTATGCACCTAAAACATAATTAACTAGTGGCAACTGATAGTTTCTTTTGTTTTAGAATAGCTTTGATGGAGGCTCTTTCATTGAAACCCTTGCCTCTGTCAGCTCTCAGTCTTAGAATCCATTTAGTTTCCTTACTAAATGGATTCTAAGATTGAGAGCTGACAGGGCTATCGTTTTGTGAGATGTACCTTACCAGACACCTGCAGCAACTGGAAAGACCCCAAAAGTACCTCACCAAGAGGATAAAAGGGCTCAAACAGATGCCATATGCTGCCTGGTTAAAGAAAATCCAGCTCTACTCAGTGGCATACCGCCTGCTCAGAGGCGATCTGTGCCTGACGTATAAAGCCATGTCCAACCCAGAATTAATGGACATGCTGCACCTCAGAAAATCCAAATCCCATCAAGCTACATGCTCGAGAGACTTGAACCTCAGCACTGAAATAAATAGGACATGCTGGAGTGACAGATTCATAACCCAGAGGCTCCCTTCACTCTGAAATAAAATCCCAGTCCAGGTTAGTCCCTCACTGACTCTCTTCAAGAGGAATCTTGATGAGTGGATGGGAGAACATAGGTTTACCCTGGGTATCACTTCTGTGTCACTGTTAGACAGAGGCACAGTATACTAACCTCGAAAAAGGGCATAGCAAAATTAATTTAAAATGGGTGGCGAAAGCCAAACACACTCTGGCTAGGCTTATAAATGCCCCAGGGCAGATAGCCTAGTATGAACCTATGAACCTATAAGGATATAGAATAACTAAGTAAAGAACAGAAAAAGTGAAAACAGGCGATGAGTAGGCCTAACCTGCAAGGCGTGAATACTCAGTGATTTAGAAGTTAATACGTTTAAGTTTTGGATTACTGAAATTTGCTGTGGAATAGCAGAGAGGAAAAACAAAAACAGTTGTAATACTGACTGTAAAGAGGGAGTCACCATGGTAGTTATGTGATTGTGTTGTTTTGAGCAGTGGCCTGTTGGAAGACCTAAGGGCCCTGCGGTGTGCCTGTAGTTGGAGAAGGGATGTAATTGCGGGGCAGCTATGTGAGTTATGAATGATTTTGTGGGTGTGGGTGAGTTGGTTTAATGTTAGCAGGTTTGGAAGTTCTAGCCAGTTAAGTTGTAGGAGAGTGGAACAATGATGGGCTTTATGGGGTAGATTGGTGGTGTTGTAGCAGGATTCAGGGTTATGTAATTTGGCCTTGCATAAGTTGGTGAATATGTTAGAGCAGTAGAGAAGTTGTGATCTGGCTGTGGCTAGCCTGGCTAGGGGTGTTAGGGTTTGGCTCTATAAATAGCACCAAGTTTAAAATGAACTTTTTTATAGGGCAATGTGAGTATCAAATTTGAGATGGTCATCTATTGTAATACCTAGGAGTTTGGCATGGTTAGTAGTTTCTATCTTGGTACCATTTGAGGAGTGAATAGAGAGGGGGTAGGTAGTTGGACATGGTAGTTTTGTTTGTAAAGATTATTAATTTAGTCTTGTTTAGGTTTAGAACGAGCTGGTGGGTGGATAGATAAGTTACAATTTCTTGGAAAGCTTTTTGTATTTTTTCCTGTAATTTTTGTGTGTAAGGAGCAGAGATGTATCATCTGTGTATTGGATGATTGAGGCAAGATGGGTTGCTGTATTAAGGTTATTAGTAAATGTCATAAAGAAGAGGGTGCCAGGTATAGAACCTTGGAGTACACTAGTGGATACTGGTAGTAGTGGAGAGAGTTTGTTCTTCCATTTAGTAGCCTGCTGACGGTTTGGTAGATAACTGAGAAACAATGTCAGGGATGCTGGACTGAGATTGTATGTAGAGAGTTTGGTAAGTATTAGTTGGTGGGAAATGATGTCAAAGGCTTTTGACATGTCCAGGAAGATTGCAGAGACTAGTTGTCCGTTGTTCATAAGGTGGTAGATGGTATTGGTGAAGGATAACAAAGCTGTGTTTGTGCTATACTGGGGTCTAAAACTGTGCTGAGTATTGGACAGAAGGTTGTTAGAGGTAAGGTGGTTGAGGAGTTGTAGGTGAATACATTTCTGTAGGAGTTTGGCTATGGGTGGGAGGATAGCTATGGGGCGGTACTTAGAGATGTCTCTAGAAGGGCCTCCTTTGTGGAGGGGGGATGATGTGAGTGACTTTGCAGAGGAAGGACACATATTGCTCGGAGACTGAGTGGTTGATTAATATAGAGATTGGATAGGCAATAGATGGAACAGCAATTTTTAGGATTTCATTTGGTAATTCATCAACAGCCAGGCAACAATGTTTTAGTTTACTTAGGAGCTTTTTTATGTAGGATCTTTGAAGTGGTTTAAAGGAAAAGGGGTTAGTGGAATTTGAGCCAACAGAGGGGAGTGTGAGAGGCTGTTGTTTGTGGTTTTAAAGGAGTGAGGAGACTAAGTTAATAAAGTGTGAGTTGAACTCCGAGGCTATGGGTATGGAGGTGTTGGTTGTGGAAGGAGAGGAGTTGGAGGCTTTACCAGGGTTCAGGAGGAAGTTAACTGTTTTCCAGAATTTTTGTGGGTTGTGTAGGAACTTTTGTTGAGAGGTTTGGAAGTAGTGATTTTTATCACTCAATTATTTTCTTAGCTTGGTTTCTTAGATGCTGATGAGGTGAGGTTGGATTTGTTTTTGGTGGTTAGGTACAGGGCCATGGCTGTATCCCTTTGTTTTATAAGTTGTTTAGTATCATGGGAAAGTTATGGTATTACATGTTAACAATATCCGAATACTGTCTCCAGTAACAGCGCAGATAAATAACATTCTGTAGAAATTCTGGAATGCTAACAGTAACGGTGCTGATAAATATATCCCAAGTTTCTGTATGTGTATTCTGATTCTCCTGAATAATACCAACTGAAACAGTATTTTCCTCCTGAATAGTATGGATATCTGACCTGACTTCTGTACTCAGGCTCGTGTCTGTACTGTAAAGACCCTTTTACATCTCAGTCCAAAGTTAACTTACCGACTTCACTGACCATGTCTGAAGTATATCCTAATAATACCAAAACCCTTTAATGTTTTGCACACCTCTTTAGTCTTGGTTTCCAAGCCTTGCCTTGCAAATATCTCACAGTCTATTCTTTATCTAGCATTACATGTGTATGTACACATAGCTTTCCCTTGTGAAAGGAACATTCTGTAGCTCTCCCTGAGAACTGTTATTTCTGCACATTTCATGCTCAGCCAGCAAGATTACTCTCTTTCCCTGAAATTAAATGCGCACATGAAAACACAAGTCTGACTATATTTTCAGGCCTGTTATTCTACCTTAATGTACTATAGCAAACTCATTAAGAATACAGTGAAAACCCTCAGTCTAACAGCCTGAAAGAGCTTAACTACAAAGAAAGACTGGAGGCTTTATCCCTATACTCAGTTTCATATAAAATTCTAAGGGGTGACCTGTGTCTTCCTTATAGGGACAGGGCTTTTAGCCTGTCTGTGTAGGATATATTTTTGAAGCCCTGGATTCTCCTGGTGAGGAACCTCTGTGGTCTGTCCAACTGCTGCATGTGCTTTATGAGGTACATGCTGAAAGGGGCGTTATACTACACGATGGGGCTGATAACGAAGAAATACAGGGAAATTATTACTTCCTTGTTCTTGGAAGAAATACCTTTACTAATGAAGTGAGCCATGTAAGAAGCTCTCCAGACAATGGAGGCAACATCGTGGTCAAAAATTTGATTGCTGTCAACTTGGGTGCCCAGGTCCTTCACAACTGCTTGCATGCTTAGGACATTGTTATTAATCCTAGGATCATAGGAAGTTACTAGGCTATTGGCCTTGATGCCCTTACAAGCCTAGCCAAGAATTTAGCCAATGTTCTGATAAGTCAGTACCTGATGCCCATGTCCAGCAGGGATACAGGTGGAATCCCAGGGGTGTATTTTCTGTTCCCCATCCAGTTTCCAAGATGTGCTTAAAAGGGTTAATGAGGTACTCTGCTTGATGTGGAGAAGTAGTCTATTCCAGAGAAGGGGGAGTCTCTGGGACACAAATCTGATCCACCAACAAGTCCTATTAATGACATAGACCAGGTTGAGGTCACACATGCTGGTTACTGAAGTGGAGCTAGACTTGTGGATATGCAACAGTCCCATCAAGGCGGAGGCTGAGATTGATTTGTGTACCAGACAGAGGTCACCTCTGAGAAGTCTGTATGAGACTGAGTAGAGGGACAGGGCTTTTATCCTATCTGTGTAGGGTAGATGTTTGAGGCCCTGGATTCTCCTGATGAGGAAACTCTGTGGTCACTCCAGCTGCTGCATGTGCTTTATGAGGTCCAAGCCAAAAGGTGCAATGTACTCAATAATGAGTGTTATAAGGGAAGAATACAGGGATGTTATGACCTCCTTGCCCCTGGATGAGATACCCTTACTAATGAGGTGGGCCATGTAGAAAGCTTTCCATACAATGCATGCAATATGGTGGACAAAAGTCAGTTTGATATCAACCTGGGTGCCCAAGTCCCTCATGAATGATTGCATACTTAGGACCTTGTTATTAATGTGATAATTTGCGGAGACGTCACTCACCCCAAAAGGGGTGATGATGCATTTTTTGTTGTTTAGTTTGCGACTGTGTTTGTGGCATCAGTCATTTGTCTGGGTAAGACCCTCTTGTAGTATGTCTACATCACAAGGGGAGTTTATGACAGCACCCAGCTTGCAGTCATCTGCAAACTTGATCAGCCATAGACCTCTAGTTTTGACTTGCACCTCTGAGAATTATATCCCAAACAGCAGGGGGCCCAAGACCGATCCCTGGGGTATGCCACTCGTTACTGGCCTACTACCTGAGGTAGATTCCCCTGTTTTGACTGAGTGAGTTCTATTAGTGAGCCAGTTAGCTACCTATCTGGTCACAAACAGATTTGAGCCAAGCTGGGATAGCTTATCTATTATGCACGAGTGGGAATAGTGTCAAAGGCCTTGGCCAGGTCAATGTAGGCAGCGTGCACCATCTTCCCCTCATCCATGGCTTTGGTGACTGACTCAAAGAAGTCTCCCAGATTTAACACTCATAATCTCCTGTTGACAAAACTAAAGTGTGTGGGATCAAGAGTTTGGAAGTTGCCAATGTCCTTGTTAATGTGGTCCATGGCCTTGCAAATCAGGCTAGTTAGGCTGATGGGTCTATAATCACCTTGATCAGTGGACACTCCACCTTTGTGCAGAGGGATGACAGTGGCCATTCTCCACTCAGCTGGGATGAAACTGGTACTCAGGCTTAGGATGAATAGGGTGCCTAATTGTGCTGCGAGTTACTGCCTTTGTTGATGTAGGATGCAGTCTGGGATGTTATTGGTTCCCATGGAAGCTGTGTTTTTAGCCTTTGAGAGGGTGGTAATGACTTGTTCCCTAGAGATAAGGGGAGGGGTCAGGTGCTAGGGATATCCTGGTTTACTGATGGGGGGCAGAGAGGTGAAGTTTTCACTGAACCTGTCTGCCAGCAGGTTGGCTATATCCACCGTATTTGTGTATGTGGTGTCCTTGTCTATCAGTTCTGATCAAATGTAGGTGCATCCCCTTAGATTGCGGGCATATGTGATGAAGGCCTTATGATTGTCTTTAGTAGATCTGGTCAATTTTTACTTGAAGTTAGCTTTGGAGGACTTTACTAATACCCTTATTTGCCTGTTTAGCCCAAGTAGAGATTGTTTTCAATTTGGCACCTGTTCCTTCCTGGTCCTGGACAGCATTTTTTGTCATTTTGTTGTTACTACCAGATGTGTTATCATTGCAAATCTAAACATTATGTATTGTTCATAGGTGTACACTAGGCTAATGATCACTGGGACCTTAATAAGTCTAGCCATGCAACCCAAATGTATATCATGAATAATTCTGCCTTACAGGTTATTTTAAGCAGTGTATGTTAGGGCATGATTTAATGGCTGTCTATGTCCATTACGGTCATAGGTGTCAGACCAGGGTTGAATTTCCAATTTCCCAACCACTGGTCCAGGTTGCCCTTGAATAGGGTTAGAGAAGGGCTGAGTTTCACATGCATGGAAAGCCTGTTCCAGAGAATGGGGATGCTCTGAGATACATATCTGTCCCTGCCACATGTCCTAGTTAAGTTGCAAGAAAAGTGTAAATCCTTGGGTGCTGTTCATTTTGTGGATATGCAAAAGTTTCATCAGAGAGTGATCCATGGATGTCTTGTATACCAGAAATAACTAACCTCTCTGTAGTCTGTAGGAGACAGAGTATAGATATAGGTCTTTGAGGTGATCTGCATATGGCACTGTGTTTAAACCCTTTATTCTTTTTGTGAGGAACCTCTATGGCCATTCTAGTTGCTGCATGTTCTTGGTCAGGTACATCTTACTCAGGCATGGGTCTGATGATGGCTGAGTGAAATGGCACAATGACCTTCCAACCATTTTTTTTATAATAATGTTTGTATAGCAGTTTTAATACTGCCTTCTGGACACTATATATTTGCAGTCGGCAGTAATACTTAACTTTATATTATGTTCACATGTTTCCTGCTATGTAAATTTAAATGGCTGCATACTTTAAAATTCTGAATGAACTTTTTGAATCTTTCCTATGATCCAAGTCATTATTAAATTGGGCAATTGTAGATACCCATCAACCAAGTTATCACATGTATAAACAAATAAGTAAAACTAAAAGTAAGACTAGTATTCATTATCCGCGGTGGTGGTGCTGCGGTAGTGTTGTCGCCTCACAGTAAGACGCTCTCCAGTTCGATTCTCAGCTAGAGCGTAGATTCTCTCCTCTTTGTGTTCTTGGTGCAAAAAAAAAAAACTCATGTGGTTTAGCTATTTTACTTTTCCCGTTGACTTATTTCACTTGTTCCTTTATATCCTGTTTTTACTTTCTCAGGATGTCGCATCAGATTTCTTGCTTTTAAGGAAGTGATGTTTTTGGGGAAGTGAAAATTTTAATTCAAATTTACAATCTATTTATATTGGTTTTATACATACTAGTCAGTGCACTGGACAACAGCTGGATAGTTCTGGGTATGACCTATGACCCAGAAGTACATGTCACAGAAATGGCAAATAGAGGTTATATTATGAAGTGAAAATTAGCCATGCAATAAGTATAAACTGATAATATTCACAAACTATTTGATACAAATTAGACATAATACAAACTTACAGGGTACATTTGAGAACACTGACTATATCTTATGCTAACTACATAAAACTAATAATTTATCCTCTTACTTAGATTGAATTGCAAAACCAAAATCAAAGCAAAAGGCATAGTAGTGGATGTACAGTATGTATGCATAAGTGTGTTTTCATAAAACAGTTGTACATGTATTTGCATTTCTGTGTGTGAAGCTGGGCATGGGTGTATGCATGCATGCATGTCTTTGCATGTTGGTTTTCAGAAACCAGGTGTGTGTGTGTGTGTGTCTGTGCATGTGTGTGTGCATAGACTTTCAAAAAACAGGTGTGTATGTTTGTGTGCGTGTATGCTTTCGTGCATATGCATGGATGTGGGTATGTAGGTTTTTAATGTGTGTGTGTGGTCATATGTATTTTCAGAATCCAGTTGTGTGTGTGCATGTGTGTGTTGCGCGCATGTCTATGTGTGAATGTGTGTATGTCTGTGTGAGAATGTTTGTTTGTGTGTCTGTCTGGGAAAGTCTGTATGTGTGTGTGTAAAACATCATCATTATCAATGTTTAATGCAGTACTGATCTCAGACATGCCTTGTTCCACTGGGGAGGACCCCACAAACATAGCACCTGTGAAAGCAGATGGATAAATACCCATGTTTAGTATAACTCATTGATGGCAATCCAACTTCTCTGTGGTGCATCAACAGTACATGCGTACACGTAGCAGCTATGCAAATAATGTAAGCAAACATCACTTTCATCATCAGATCACTGTTGCAGTAACCTAAGCTACATGGGACATACCTTGCCATGTATAGGACTAGATGGCTAATTTCCAAAAATGTAGGCCACTTCCACTTGCCCTAGCAACTGTATATCTCAAAGTGAGAAATAGAAAGATTCTGGCTAGATTGACATTTCTGAACTTTCTTGTCATCAAAGTGTACCCTTGCCTGTGAGCTTGACAATCTGCAAGAGACCCTCCAAGGTTGAGCAGATAAGTACCCCATTGGAGGACCCCATCATTTTTTGAGGTGAAAAGATTTTCTTTTATGCCAGAAATTCATGCTACTAGGTAGAACTGTTATTTTTAGTTTTTTGTCACTACAAAAGTTTACCTCAGATCTTACAGTTTTTGGTCATGGCTCCCTGCGTTAAATGCCTTTTGAATAAGTAATTTTTGTTGGAAAATGTTCTTTCTGTCAAAACATTTGATCAGGGGCTGGGACATGCAGTTTTGGAGGTTCTCATTAAAAATTTTAGCTCAAAACTTATTATTTCCAGTCAGGTTGTTTCACCAACTATCCTAACTCTGGTTATCACTTGTCAGACACCTTTTGTGATAGACAGCTGGTCCTGGTAACCTTTGGGAATTCACTTCTAATTTATCATTTTTGTTAGGGGTTTGAATGAGTGTGTTTTGTTTCTATCACTTAAAAATACTTTAAAACGTATCTTCTCTGTAAGGAAGTAAGACAGAATCTTCAAGGTTCTGCTAGCTACTTATCCAACAGCTTTAACACCAAACGCATGGACGTGGGTTCCAGTAACATGATCATTCCCACCTTAAGCTGCAAGAAGAGAAAGGTTATCTGGGAGGCTTCAGTCTACACTTCAGCTCAGCCACTGATGAGTGACACCACTGTGGCTGTCTCATGTTCCTCAGACCACTCATCTGTTTCTCCCAGTCCCTTGTGTTCTGCTGCTTGGAAAGTCAATAAGAACTGAGGGAAGGCATGTCCTTTACCGTTGTTCAGCTGCCCTTTTCAGGATAGGAAGAGCCACTCTTGTTACTACTCCAAAGAGCTTTTTCCATTGGGGAAGGGACCATCCTTTAAGCTGCTATTTTTTGTGAGGGGTCTCCCAGAAAAAGAAAACATGAAGCTAGACATGTATCCTTGGCTAAAATAGAGAGAATTGGCTGGGCTTTGCTAAAATGTCTATTAAGTGTTACACTTTAAATGCTGAGAAATAGAAATATCCTCCCCCCCCCCACTCTCTCTTTCATTCTTTGAATCTGATTCACAGTCAAGACAAGAATTAGTCATTAACTATTGTATCATGTTCTCACTCCAATGAAATCTGAATCTGACTCTGAGGAAAGTTATTGTCCTGAACAGCTGTCTTTCTCTGATAATATTAACAGACTGAAGGATTTGGTTTAGTAGGGACAAAAAAAATCCCAATAAAGATACAATTTTTACATGTGATTTTTCCTCAATCTGCAGCTATTCCTTCTGTGTTGCCAGCCTTACATGATGCTTTCTTGTAGCCAACAATTTGTCTGACAGACAGCCACCTGTTCCCAGAAAGTTTGATAAATTTTCTAAGGTACCCTAAATCCGCAAATTCCTTTGTTCTACCCCCAGGTCAGACCGTGAAGTAATTCCGCTGTCAAACTCATAATGACAGCAAACCCTATTCCTTCTGACAAGCTGGGAAAAGACTGTGATAGGTTTGGGAAGAATGTTATACTTTTTCCACCATGGCCTTCAGAATAATGAATGTCAGGCTTACATGGCTAATTTTTATTGGCTTTCTTTGGCAATATGAGAAGGTTAATTGCTGACCTCCCTTCTTCAGTGACTGAATCATTCCTGAATTCCTTAGTATCTTCTGTGTCTTTGGTAATCAAACATTCTCTAAAATGTGCTTATGACAATGCTGATACTGTTTCTAGAGGAGCTGTTACTGGGCCAGTGATGAGAAGAATTGCCTGGCAACATTTTCTAGAAGGTACCAAAGCTGATATACAGAATGTTCCCCAGGATATAGAACCGTTACTTGGCCTTTCCTCTGCTGAGGTCAGGAAAAGATTTGGTGAAAGAGGAAAGTTAATTTGGGGATTACCTTGATTTTTCAACCCTCTTTACTAAAATATCATACAAACTTTTCTTCTATTTATGTATCCTTTTTCAGAAAAAAGAATAATCATTCCCAGCAAGACACAGGCAAATATTTCAGGCAGCAATGGTAGGGAGGTTCAAGGAAGAAAGGAGTCCTAAAATAAACAACAATCGAAGAAAACAGACTGATTATATTTGCCATTCATGTGATTTCCCCTCCCTCCCCTGGCTGTCCTGTAAAGTTTTCCCAAAGTCTAGGTCTTCACTTTCCTCTATCGTACCAGATAACTTCAGACACTTGGGTTCTGAGAATCATTCGAAGATTGAATTGACAGCTGACAGTGGGGTTTCCTGCCTCCTTTCCAAGGGACTCCTCTTAATACACACAATCAAACCTCCCTATTGCCTCCTACCTTAGATCAGATGCTGTCTCAGGGAGTTATGGAACCTCAGAGCAAAGTGGGGGGATTTTATTCAAGTCTTTCTGGTGACAAGGACAGAACCTGGAAACATGTCTTTGACCTTTCTTTTGTAAACCTTCACATCAAAATCCCAAAGTTCAAAATGCTCTCTTTACAGTCTCTGTTACCTCTCATTCTGTTGTTTCTTTCGGCTTATCCAGGTTAGGGGTCACCACAGCGGAACTCCGGTCCGCTAATGCTGTTACCTTTCATTCTATTTCTCATTATTATAGTAACCCTAGATTTAAAAGATGCTTTATCATCACATTCCAGTTCTCAGATTTGTACATTTTTTGTGTCTGGTTTGCATTTTCAGTTTTCTGCTTTGCCCTTTCCTTTGTCAACAGCTCCAAGAGTGTTTACAAACTGCCTGACTTAAGAAATAGCCTACTGCAGGTTGCAGGGCATTCATATATTCCCATATTTAGACAACTGTCTTATTTTTGCATGTGTGCACATGCTTGGATATCTGCACATAGGGTTTCTTGTGTGTGTGTGTGTGTGTGTGTGTGTGTGTGTGTGTGTGTGTGTGTGTGTGTGTGTGCACCCAGCAGCACATTATCAGTGTCTAATGCAGTGCTGACATCAGGCATGCATTGCTCCATTGGGGAAGACCCCATAAAAATATCACCTGTGAAACAAGTTGTCAAGAATCTCTGGCTTGGCTAAAACAAAGCTTTTTCCTCAGTCTGGGTTTTTAGGTGAGCATACAGAAATCTTCCATTCTGTCTCACAGAATTGTTTTTCTGTGATGTCCTCTAAAGACATCACTCATGCCTTTTTCTTCAGAACAAACTGGAATGTTCCAAGTAGCATTTTCTGATATCTTCCAATCAGTCTTTGACATTTGACAGGAGAAGTCTAGGTTTTGTGTCCTCTACTATTCTAATGACTTCTTTGACCAGACTTCAGTGGTTCATAAAATTGGTTACCTGTCAACTGTCCAGATTTTTGCCTTATATTTTGGTCTATTCCTGATAAAAATCTGTATTTTTTCTGGGAAATCACTGCGGATCGAAGTAATTAAATAATGACACATATCTGAGTTTCAGACTTTATATCCTTCAGAAATGCATGCTAATATAAAATCTGTTATTCCAGCAACTTTGTAGGTTATAAGAGCAATATTTAAAATCTCTCCTTATTTATGGGCATTTGTCCTCTATTTATTTTAGACTTTGTCCAGATTTTTTGTGCTAAGAGGTTGAGAGATATAATTTGGACCCACTATCAGCATCCCTTTCATTGCAGTACTGAGGTTTGTGAAAAAGGATCGTCTACTGGGTGAAATCAGTTGTCTCTCAGACAGGTCTCCCTTTTTCCCCTTCAAGCCCTCAATCATGTTGTAACCACAGATGCCTCAGACTTTGCTTGGGGGAACTGTGTATAAGGAGGTAAATGTCTAGGTCCTGTGTTACAAGCCAGACAAATAAAAGCAATTAAATGTGAAATACATGATGGCTCTGATGAATGCTCTTAAATCTGTAAACCATCTTTGGAATAAAGACCCTCATCTGGTAATCACAGACAGCAACACAGTGATGCTGTACATAAAAAAAATGGTGCAGACTGGTCCTACCCTCTTTTCAGACCAGCTGTGATAGTCTGGGAACTAGCAACTCAGTACAATCTGTCTCTCTGAGCTAAATGCTTTCTGTTAGACCAAAATTTTGTTGCAGACAAGCTTAGCAGGACCAGGACAGACTCTCACAAATTGAAGTTGCACCCCGGGATCTTCCAAGAATTGATCCATTTGTGGGGAACAGATCTGTTTCTCTCCAGACAAAACACTCAGTTAAAGAAATTCTGCAGGACTCCTTTCCGACAGACCTAGAAGTAAGGCACCTTTTCATCTCCATGGATGGAAATATTCCTCTATGCTTTTCTACCCTTTCATCTGATAGCTAGGTTTCTTCTAGAGATTCATAAGGACTCCACAAAGATAACTCTGTTTTTTCCTTCTTTTAGTAATGGACAAGGGTAATTACAACAAGTTTCCTCTCAGAATGGACATACTCACACATGACAGGGATAGTTTGATATACCCCAGCCTTTAATTACATTAACTGTCTGGATGAAAGAATGTTCGTACTATTTAGTCACCTGTTTAGTCATACTACTTTGAAACCTACGCTAGAAAATCATATGTGGGAAAGTGAAAACACATCTCTAGTTGGTACCAAGATAAGAACCAGGATCCCTTTAAGGCTCAGGCTCCTTTTGCTCTGCAATATGTGTGTGAGTTGCTATCCACTGGCCTTTCTCATCTTTCATTCACCACTGGCCTTTCTCATCTTTCATTCACCACTGGCCTTTCTCATCTTTCTGTCATCTCTGTTTGTCTGTCCTTAGACCATCCTTTTAACTCTATATCAAGTGAAACAGTTTTTGAAAGGAGTTTTACATATCTGGCTATCATGAAAGTATGTGTCTCTTTCCCGTGATCTTTTTATATTGGAAAACTTTTGAACCTGCACATGAGGTTGATTTGAAGTTCTCATCTTGGAAAATAATTGTATTCCTTGCTACAACATCTACAAGAAGAGTATCTGAGTTTTAAGTGGTTATGGGGCCTTTCCCTGTATCATTTTTCATATAGACAGGGTAGGGTTGAGGACAAAACCTTTCTTTATGCCTAAGGTTGTTTTAGAGTTTACCTTGTATAAGGCAGTTCATCTTCCTGATGTCTTCTCAGAACCTAAAAATAAAGAAGAAATTCACATGCTACAATGACAGGACAAAAACCTTCAGGACTTATGATCAACTGTTTAATTCATGTGAAGATATGAAAAAGAGGCAATCAGTGTGAAAACACTCTTTTTTAAATGATTGTCTCGTGCTGATGCTGTTTGTTAGGCTCTGGCTATTTCTGTAGCTTTGTGGAAAGGAACAGACTCTAGAAATATACTAGATGCAGCAGTTTGATCATTTCTACATACCTTTGCCAATTACTACAAACTGGATTTCTTCTCTTGATACCATTTGCTAGGACTATCCTCTAGAACCACCTGCACTCAGATTCTTTTTGCTACTCCCTTTCTTTCTAAGCTCTGGGATTCATTTCATATAGTTTAGGTTGCTGTAACAGTGATCTAATCATGAACATAGTGCAGTTGCACACATAAACACGTCATAACATAGATATTCAAACAGATACCTCTTGCAGTAGATGTACCCTCTATCCCTACATCCCCATCTTTTTGCTATTATGCCAGGGTGTGGCATTTTAATTATTACTGTTCCAATCTGGCAGGACTCAAGCCTTCCACTTCTGAGGCAAGAAAGCATTGGTTTTGACATCCTAGCCATTTATGTTACACTCCTCTCCTCAAGCTGGTGGAAGGTGCCATAAAGCACTGGAAACTGGATGGTTAACCCAATCCTTAACAGGCTCCATTCCATATAATTTAGGGTTCTGCAGTGTAATTTGTGGTATACATTCATTCCTGCATTTCAAATGTGCTTTTTGAAGACCTATGCCAGTGCTGAGTATGATTAAGCTCATTTATTTATTTTTTATTTATTTGACATTTGGTTACTGGGAAAGACTGGTTGGGCAGAAGAGCCCATTTTCAGCAGAGAGCCAGGGAGAAAAGCTCCAGTACAGAAAATAACAATAAAGTCTTGAAATAAAAAATAGTCAACATTAACAAAATAGGAAAAAACACATTTACAATGTTCCAAAAAGGTCTTATACATAAAAAGCACATCTACAACATTCCTAAGAGGTCATATACACAGTTTTTACATAAATTGACTACGTATATTCGATGACAGAAAAAAACATAATTTGCATTATAGTCTAGAGTTAACAATAGGGTAAAGAGTTTGTAAATCCATGTCTGTAATTTACATAGGATGCTAGTGTTGTGTGATGCAAAGGTTATTCTAGCATAGGTAGAGGTTGTCTGAGTTAAGAAGCAACCTGGTTAGACAGAGCAGATAAATAATATGGAAGGTCAGGATAAAGAAAGGCTGTTAAAGGACAGATATAATGAGAAATATAGGGAACTGCAGGGTTGATAATGGTGGAGAATAAGGTACTGCAGTATTGTTAACTATTGTGAACAGTATGGAGCAAGATGAAAGAAAAAAAGTTGTGAAGTATTTGATGTAAAGGTGTAAGTTACCTGGACTGATACATGGACAAGTTTGAGACATGAGTAAGAAGTGTTTTAGTTTATATTTATATGTTCTTAGGTTTGAGAAGGCTCTGATATTGTGGAGTAATGAGTTCCATAGTGTTGCCACAGAGCAGGCATAGAAGGATTTTCCTGCAATTTTGTTAGGTTTTTCTTATGGATAGAAGCTGTTTGCCTTAAGAGTGAAGAACCCGGTTAGGTGTGTATATTTAAAGAGTAGAATTTAGGGCAGGACAGATGTCAGTGTGATGAAAGGAGGTACTGCCAGCACGCTAGCTGGAATTTTGTAAATAATTATGTCATTTGTGAGTATCAAACTGATTTATACAAGATGCTTTTGTTACAAATGTATTAGACCTGTATGTCATACAAGATGCTGGTTTTACAAATGTATTAGAACTGTATGCCAGGTGGATATCAAACTGATTTGTACAGACATTTGTGTTGAAAAGGTATTTGCAATTCACAGCAAGAGGTTCTCCGGTTCGATTCTCGGCTGGGGTGCCTTCTGTGTGGAGTTTGCATGTTCTCCCTGTGTTCGCGTGGGTTTCCTCTGGAGTTTCCTCCCACATTCCAAAGACATGCATCTGGAGCATTTCTCCCCGGGCCTCCGCTGAAAACAGGCTCTGTGGAGCCTAGTCGGACATTCCCGGTCAACAAATGTTAAATAAATAAAATAAAATATTTGTAAAGTGCTTGTATTTGAAATGTATCCACAGTGTGCCCTACTGAGAGAACAGAAATGTACATGCGCTATCCTGTTTAAATGTATATGTTTTAACAGAGGAAACTGGAGAGTTAACCTCAGTCCAACAAACTTTAAAAAAATATCTGAAATCAAATCACTTTATAGACTAGGCCATGTAGATGCTATCTCACAGGTTTCAATGCAGCCAGAGACCAAAGACTGTACTAGGAAGCTTTCTGTATTGACTTTGGGGTTAACTAATTATTACTTTGGAAGTATGGAGGTATGTAATTGTTTTATGACTTCGAGCACCTGCCAAAGATCTGAGCAAAAGCCCTTGTGTGTGCATTTTCACACGTAGGTGCTAAGTCTTGACAGCTTCCAGTAATGAGGGTTTTGCATGGGAACTACAAGTCAGATGACCAGAGTGATGTCATTCTGCAAGCTATCCCAGAAATAATACTTTAGATCTTAGTGGGACTGAACATTCTGTATTCTGTCTTTGGCTTGGAGTGAGGCATACAAAACAATCAATTCCTATCCAGATGGTATGATGTGGTATTGACATGTGCCCTGACTTCTACAAATTCAGTTTACATTGTCTTGCTAGATATTCTCATATAACAAGGTGTTTATGAACAAAGGCCTAAATGGCCCAACATCTCCCTGTGCTGAACCCAGGAATGTCATCTTTTCAGTCAAATTAAGGTTCATTAAATGCACACAACTATGTCTTTTGGGTAACTGTTTGGGGACACACGTCCTTTACGTCTGCAATATAAGCTGTCCCATTTAAAATGTATGTTACTTCATCTGATACTGCTGTTCAGACACCTATAAATTTCATAGTTCATTGGCTCTGACTCAGGATCCCATGACTTTGTGTCACACCACCTTCTCCATTGATACTGAACAGCCAATCATATTCATTCACTAAGGAGTCATGATGTCTGCATAATCAATTCATCTGCACAACATGATACCTGTTAATGTACTACCCTCTTACTGTACTGAAATCTGGAGTCATTGTTATTCACAAGGCTTCACAACTTATAGATATGTGGCTAGTATAACACCCAAATAGTGCCTTATCTATAAACGTATAGGTTCATAGGTTCAAGGGAGGTTACTAAGCTAACAGCCTAAGAGCCCTAACAAGCCTAGCCATATTTATCCCAAGTTGCCCCCATTGTCCATAGTTAGATGAGCAAAGTTTGCAGAGGTATGAGTCTATGGTAATTAACACAACTGCCTCTGTCCAAGAGAGACATGGTCACCATCCCAGGACTGAATTTACTCTCACCCATCCTTTGATCTATGTTACTTTTGAAGAGGGAGGGGGTCTGCTTCACATGAATGGGAAGCTTGCTCCAGAGAAGGTGTAGTTTCTGGGAGATGTATCTACTGTACCTCTCCAGCATGATCTGTTCATGTCAGAGACTAGGGTAAGCTCCCTGGAGCAAGTGGCCTTCATGCAGTTTGATTTACAAATGTGCAACATTTCCATCAGGGCCAGGTCAGTGACTGGTGTGATAGCCAGACACAGGTAACCCATCAACAGCATCTAGAAGACAGAATACAGTGACAGAGATTTCAGTCTTTCCACGTAGGACTTGTTTTAAGTACCTGGTATTTTCTTGGTGAAAAACCTCTGTGATATGTTCAGTTGTTGCAAGTGTCTGGTTAGATACATGCAAAATGGAATATTATGTTCAATTACTGGTCTGATGACAGTTGAGTATAATGGAATTATAACATCCTTAGATGTAGATGCAATGCCTTTACTTATGAGATGTGCCACATAGAAGGATTTCCTTACCACTGTGGCTCTGTGGTGATCAAAATTCAGATTGCTATCAACCTGAGTAACCAGATCCCATACCACCAAGTCTACACTTAGTGGGGTGCTGTCTATGTTGTAATTAACAGGGATGTTAGCTTTCCCAAAAGAAATAATAGTGCTTTTTTTTTTTTTTTTTTTGCATTTAGCTTCAATCCATGGCTTTGGCATCAATCTTTTGCTGTGTTAACCCTTTCTGCAGTATATTAACATCATTGAAGGACTCGGTGACTACTCTCAATTTGCAGTCATCAGCAAACTTTTTCAGCCACAGACCATCCATATTTGCCTGGACTTCTGAAAAATAAATTCCGAACAGTAAAGGCCCAGCACAGAACCCTGTGGTATGCCACCAGTGACAGGTCTTTTGTTTGAGGTGAAGCCACCCTCTTTGACTGGGTATGTCAATGTATCAAGACTGGCTAACTCTCTCTAAAATGTGTAAAAATATGTTAACCAGCTTACTGTGTAATTTAATTTAATCCTGACTTGTTATGCTCAGGATTAACTCTAACCTGTGGAACTTGTTTAACTTGTTTACTTATGTAATCACTGTAAATAGTCTGTTTGTAATATATAATGCTGGTATTGTTGACCGGGATAGTCAGGTTCTGTGCTGGGCCTTTACTGTTCGGAATTTATTTTTCAGAAGTCCAGGCAAATATGGATGGTCTGTGGCTGAACAAGTTTGCTGATGGCTGCAAATTGAGAGTAGTCACCGAATCCTTCAATGATGCTAATATACTGCAGAAAGGGTTAACACAGCAAAAGATTGATGCCAAAGCCATGGATTGAAGCTAAATGCAAAATAGTCTATGAAACTATGAAACTATGTAATGCTGTGTCTGCTTACCCTTGGAGTTTTTCTCCCCGGGCCTCCACTGAAAATGGACATGCATCCAGTCGGACTATCCTGGTCAACAAATGTAAAATAAATAAATAAATAAAATATGTCCTGTCAGTAAGCCAATTGGCTACCCATCTGGTGATGCAGAGTTCAATGCCCAATTGGGAGAGTGGAGGATTGTGTCATATGTCTTGGCTAAGTCAAGATAGGTGGTTTGCACTGACTTTCCCTCATCCAGGGCCTTGGTGACTTTCTTGATGAAGTCAACCAGGTTTAACAGACATAATCTACCCTTTACAAATCTGAATTGGGTTGGGTCCAGAGTTTGGAGATTACCTATGTCCTTGTTGATAAGGTCCGTAAGGATTCTTTCCATGGCCTTGCAGATGAGGCTAGTCAAGCATATGAGTCTATAATTCCCAGGGTCAGTTTATACCCCACCCCTTGTGGAGGGGGATTACTGTTGCTGTCCTCCATTCTGTCGGAACATAGCCAGTCTGCAGGCTGTGGTTAAACTGGGTTCCAAGTGGATCTGCAAGGGCATGTTTTACATTGTTTAAGGTGTTGTCAGGGCCCATCGATGCCCTGTTTTTAGCCTTAGAGAGCACAGAGATGACCTGCTCTCTTGAGATAATAGGCTGAGGAATGGTGGCAGGTATACTTTGAGGGATGGCCGCAGCTTTGAACCATGTCTCAGCAACTGCAGAGACATCTGCATATTCCAAGGTAAGGAGTGCTTCTATGGAGTGAGAATGTAGGTAAAACAGGAATAAGTGAGGGATTATTTGCAAAAAGTAGAAGATACAATGTAGAACAGATGAGGGCTGTTAGGGAGGGATATGACTGAATATTTATAGAGCAGAGCAGTGTCATCATCTTCTTTCAGCTGTTCCCGTTAGGCGTCGCCACAGTGGATCATCCGTTTCCACTTCTTCCTGTCCTCTGCATCTTGCTCTGTCACACCAACCACCTGCATGTCCTCTCTCATCACATCCATAAACCTTATCTTAGGCCTTCCTCTTTTCCTGTTACTTGGTAGCTTCATCCTTAGCATCTTTTTCCCAATATACTCAGCACCCCTCCTCAGCACATATCCAAACCAACGTAATCTTGCCTATGGCTTTGTCTCCAAACCTTCCAACCTGTGCTGACCCTCTAATATACTTATTCCTAATCCTGTCCACCCTTGTCACACCCAGTGCAAATCTTAACATCTTTAACTCTGCCACATCCAGCTCTAATGTCTGCCTTTTTGTCAATGCCACTGTCTCCAACCCATATAACATAGCTGGTCTCACTACCTTCTTGTAGACCTTCCCTTTCACTCTTACTGGTACTCGTATGTCACAAATCACTCCTGACACTCTTCTCCACCCACTCCATCCTGCCTGTACTCTCTTCTTCACCTCTCTTCCACACTCACCATTACTCTGAACTATTGATCCTAAGTATTTAAACTCATCCACTTTCGCCACCTCTACTCTTTGCATCCTCACCATTCCTCTATCTTCTCTCTCATTCACACACATATATTCTGTCTTAGTCCTGCTGACCTTCATTCCTCTTCTCTCTAGAGCATATCTCCATCTCTCCATGGTCTGCTCCACCTGTTCCCTATTTTCACTACAGATCACAATGTCATCTGCAAACATAATAGTCCACGGGGACTCCTGTCTGATCTTGTCTGTCAACCTGTCCATCACCACTGCAAATAAGAAACGGTTCAGAGCTAATCCTTGATGTAATCACACCTCCACCTTAAACGCATCCGTCACTCCCACCACAGACCTCCCCACTGTCACACTACCCTCGTACATATCCTGTACCACTCTAACATACTTCTCTGACACTCCCGACTTCCTCATACAATACCACAACTCCTCTCTAGGCACCCTGTCATATGCTTTCTCTAAGTCCACACAGACACAATGCAACTCCTTCTGACCTTCTCTGTACTTCTCCATCAACACTCTCAGAGCAAACATCGTATCTGTAGTGCTCTTTCCCAGCATGAAACCATACTGCTGATCACTAATCATCACCTCTCTTCTTAACCTAGCTTCCACTACTCTTTCCCATAACTTCATGCTGTGACTGATCAATTTAATCCCTCTGTAGTTACTACAGCTCTGCATATCACACTTATTCTTAAAAAAATTGGTACCAAAACACTTTTTCTCCATTCCTCAGGCATCCTCTCACTTTCCAAGATTTCATTAAACAATCTGGTTAGAAACTCCACTGCCATTTCACCTAAATACCTCCATGCTTCCACAGGTATGTCATCTGGACCAATAGCCTTTCCATTCTTCATCCTCTTCATAGCTATCCTTACTTCCTCCTTGCTAATCTATTGCACTTCATGATTCACTATCCCTACATCATCCAACCTTCTCTCCCTCTCATTCTCTTCATTCATCAACCCCACACAGTAGCAGTGTGCAAGGGAGAAATATCGTTTTGAATGGTGAAAAAAAGTAAATGGATGCTGTGAATTAGGTCAAAGAAGCAGGAGTGTTTGTATGATAGTAGTGAGGTCATCTGTGATGGTTACGGAATAGGAGTCACAAGAGTAATCTGTGTGTAGTAAGTATAATAGAGTAAGAGAGGATGGGTGGGAATTAGGGGGTAGGAGGCATCCATTCTCAGGTCAGATTACAATACAGAGGGATCAGTTTATAACCAATACAAAGCAATTAGCAGAGAGGTACCAGGAAGAACAGTTTTTCTTTCATTTTGTGAATGCCATCTCAGGTCAAATTATAATACAGAGCAATCTTTTTATAGCCAATACAAAACAATTAGCACAGAGGTACAGAGTAGAACAGGTTTTCTTTCATTTCCTGAATGTAGAAACCTATTAGCCAGGAAGATCAAGTAATTGGCATACACAATGCAGTCTAATGATCAACAGAAAGGACGGTGGCCAACTTAGTAAGGGTTCCTTAGAGTGCAAGGACAACTCTGTTGGGGGGGTGACATTAAAATCTAATTTCCAGCACAGCCAGGCATGTTTTTGACAAGACGAAATTAAAACACAAGGTTCTTCATGATAAATGTGCTTACACTGTGCAAAGACAACATTTTTATTGAAAATGTTTGGGAGTTGGCCCTTGTGGCAGAGCTTCAGTGGTATCTGGGTTGAATATAGTTATCAGTGATTCTACTCTGTGTGGAAAGTGGGTGATTATATGAAGTAAAGCAGGTGACGTTTAAGCATGTAGATGCAGGGGACGTGATATTGGGCTAATTTACATAGAATACAATGTGAACAGTGCAGGGATAATTACACAGGGAAGCTAAATGAAAAAAAATGTACTCGATGCATTCAAATGTGATGATGTCAGAAAAACATTTTACAACAGAAAGGCATCCATATTGATGGTAATAATAATCCTGTTTCCAAGTGTTTACTCATGTACATAACTTAAAAATAGACAAGCTAACAATGGATCTGAGAGGGACATAATGCATCAGTGTAAGAAAAAGAGAGAAAATGTGATATTAATGTGGATAACAGGCTGAGCTGAGATAATAGTTAGAAAGGACTGTGGATACATTATGGGCTATTTGCATACAGTGCAGTTATTCAGTATTACAAGTATGTTCAGGGAATATATGTGTGATATCTGACTGTAGTGCTGCATCCTGCAGTGCACCTTGTACAAACAAGCATGAACCATACAGAAGCATGCACAGCTGAAAGGGACATGTTTTAACACTTGTCATTTGAGAATCATTGATAGGGAGCATATTACGTTGACATGTCTTAGACAACCATGTGTTTTATATACATATGCATCATAAACAGCAATATAATTAGCAATAAGAATACACAAGTGGCAAATGACAACACAGATATGATGAGACTGTATCACTTCAAGGTCTCCATTTGTAAATGGAGTGCATCTAATACAGGATTGCACTAGGCATACTCACAAGACAATACAGTGAACAGTTCTATAACAGCATGTAAACAAAATGTTATCTGCATTAATAGGCTCAAAGGTTCCTAAGAGGTTACTAGGCTAATGGCCCTTGGGCCTTTACAAGCCTAGCCATGTTATACCCATGTTCCTTAACTGGCCTTGGTTAGATGGTCATAATAATAAATAAAAATTGAGAATAACTGTAAGCATTGTTATTTGTGTAATGTCAATATATTTATAGAATGTCACCCTTGGCTGGAACTGAACAGCAAGTTATGCAAGCCCCCTGACAATAAACCTGTGTATGAATCACATGCACCACAGTGGAACTCTTAAAGATGTGAGACTCCATCTGTATGAAGTCATTATGTTATATGACTGTGTTGCAATTTGTATGAGATAAAAGGAATGAGGAAGAAGTCCCCCAATGTAAATGTAAACATTATAACACTTTTGGATATCATTCATGCATAACAACAGTAGGACATGCATTGCTTGTCATCAGTCAATGTGAGTTTTGAACACCAGACTATGTGACAACAAACTCTACATGATATTGGGAAGAATGAATGTACCATGGTGCCAGTAGTGCTCTAAGTGTTAGATATTTTGGTCTTTGAAGCTGTAACATCATTTTATTGCTGCAAGGGAGGTGTGTGCCTGTCATTTCTTTAAAATAGTGTTGCTAAGTGTACATTTCTCACACAGCACTGCCTCTTGCTGGGTATACCCAGACATGAGATGCATAATACAGTTGTTACTGTGACAGGAGAATGGAAATCAGGCACAATGTGTGGATAATCATGGATTCAAACACATATACCTTACTAAGGCACCAGCATACAGAACATAGTCCTATGTCCTGATGCCACAGGAAATGCCTTAGTTATTCTCATGGGAAAGATGAATGTCATCCCATGACATCATCATTATCAAAGAAAGCATGTGTGTGTGTATGAAAGGAGCAGAAATCATTGTAAGAGGAATTCCTAACCATACATGTGCACAGCAGATAGCTGGCTGACAACATTGTTACCTACCTGCACATTCACAGACACAGTAACATAAGTGAGTCTAAGGAGCAATGAGTGGATTTGAATTGACTACCTAAGATCACATTGTACAGAACACTGCCTGAATCACCTGTGCTTTTACAATTGTGACAGGGTACATTTGAATGGATGACATCACCATTCTTTCACGCACTGATATTTTTCAATAGATGTATAAAGGTGACTGAAGTGCACATTAACAATAATACATGCATTGGAAACCTTCTCTACATAGCACACCAGAGAAACACCTATGGACAGTAGTACACCTCCTGCTACATAATAAGAGTATCCATCCCACCAGGACAAAATATAACATTAAGTCCTAGGACTACAGGTTGGCCAGGATCACCATGAAAATGGAGCCCTTCCTTAAGAACCTAAATGATCTTGAAAATGACTTTTTGGTGAGGGAATATGAACGCAATATGTCAAGAAGCATTGTGGAACCTATAATTGAACTAAAAAGTACAAATTCACCAGCACTTAACAGTCCTTATAGGAGGGCTTTAAAGAAACCTAGGGACAACAAATCTAAAGGCAGTTGCGTCTTAACTTTTACTGATGACTATTACATCATTAATATTATTAGACAGAACTGGGCCATAATTACTGAATGCTCATATCTAATGGACATCCTTGAAGAAGCTCCCTCCTATGTGTCTAAGAAAGCAAGAAACATCAGGAGTTGGGATGAAGGTAGGCCCAGACCATTGTATACATGCACCAATAAGTGTGGAGCCAACTGTGTTTTTTGTCAGCACATACAGGAGGGAGACAAGTTTTGCTGCTCTTTATTGTGTGCCCTCTGTTTGTGTGTTTCAATAAAGGATTTTCCATTTTAACTCAACTATGGGCTACCTACTATTTTATTATTTTGTAGTACGTATTTTAAAGTTAGAATTTTATTAGTGAACTAGGCGCATAGGAAGGTACTAGGCTATTGGCCCTGAGGCCCTTATAAGCCTAGCCAAGAGTTTAGCAAATGTTTAGACAAATCAGCACCCAATGCTCCATCCAGCAGGGACACAGGTGGAATCCTAGGGATGTATTTTCTATTTCCCATCCAGTTATCCAGGTTGCACTTAAAAAGGGGTAAAGAGATACTCTGCTTGACATGGAGAGGAAGTCTATTCCACACATAGGGGAGTCTCTGGGAAACAAATCTGTCCTGTCAACAAGTCCTATTAATGTCACAGACCAGGTACAGGCCATATGTGCAGGTTACTCAAGTGGAGCTTGACTTGCAGATATGCAGCAGTCCCATCAAGGTGGGCACCGAGATCACCTTGCATGCCGGACAAAGGTCACCTCTGAGGAGTCTGTATGAAACTGAGTAGAGGGATAGGGCTTTTAGTCTATCTAATTATGGTGGATTTTTGAGGCCCTGGATTCTCCTGGTGAGGAACCACTGTGGTCTCTCCAGCTACTGCATGTGCTTTGTGAGTTACATGCCAAATGTGGTGTTGTACTCAATAATGGGCCTTATAAGGGAAGACTACAGGGATGTTATGACCTCCTTATCCTCGGATGAGATACCCTTACTTATAAGGTGGGCAATGTAGAAAGCTTTCCGTACAATGGAAGCAACATGGTGGTCAAACGTCAGGTTGCTATCAATCTGGGTGCTCAAATCCCTCATGACTGATTGAATGCTTAGGACATTGTTATTAATATGATAATTTGTGGGGACATCACTCTCCCCAAAGGGGATGATGATGCATTTTTTTGTATCAGTTTGAGGCCATGTTTCAAGCACCAGTCATTTGTTTGGGCGAGACCCTCTTGAAGGCTGTCCATGTCACTAGGGGAATTGATGACAGCACCCAACTTGCAGTCATCTGCAAACTTGGTCAGCCATAGCCTACTGGTTTTGGCCTGCACCTCAGAAAAGTATATCCCAAATAAAAGAGGCCCCGAGACCAAACCCTGGGGTACGCCACTTGATACGGGTCTACTGTTTGAGGTGGCTTCCTCCATTTTGACTGGGTGGGTTCTATCAGTAAGCCAATTAGCTACTCATCTGGTAACATACAGATTGATGCCTAGTTGAGTTGATCTATTATGCCGTAGTGTGGAATACTGTTGAAGGCTTTGGGCAGGTCAAGGTAGGTAGTATGCACTGTCTTCCCCTCATCCATGGCTTTGGTGACTGTCTCAAAAAAGTCAACCAAATTTAACAGACCTGACCTTCCCTTGATGAAGCCAAACTGTGTGGGATCAAGTGTTTGGAGGTTGCCAATGTCCTTGTTAATAAGGTCCATGATAATCCATTCCATGGCCTTGTAATCAGGCTAGTTAGGCTGATGAGTCTATAATTTCCTGGATCAGTGGATGCTCCACCTTTGTGTGCATAATATATTTCAAGGCATGAACGTCACATCCTCCACACTGAAGTTTCTGCTTGGCTTGTTCTACAGGTGTATTATGAAACACGATGGACCATGCATGTTATTTGTGGTTGAAACATGGCTTATGGAAACAGCTTGGAATTAGGGAGGTTTATTGGATGACACAGAAGGAGTGGGAAGAGCTGGAAAGTTGGTGACAAGAATACACAGCACAGGCATACTAACAGATTAGTTCATGTTTCATTTCTGTACAAATCTGTGTTGTTACTCTTTGCTTTATTAGCATAATTATTCACACAGGATCTGTATAATTGAAGCTTCACAGTAGGAAGCAAGTAAATAAATAAAGCAGCAGGATAATGGTGTGTTAAGGAACGGTGTATCCAACTTTTGCAGCTACAGGAGTCATACAAAACATTCAAAAACAGTGAGGCATACATTTGGATTCAAACCTTGTAAGTATTCCAAGAAAAATCTACAGTGAGTATTATCTAAACATACCACATAGGAACTCATACATCACAATGTTCCAACATTGCAGTAAAGGAGAATGTAAGTATTACTCTTCATGACAGTCAAGCAACTGTAAGCTGTACTTTCAACTTTTCAGCTTGTTCAAATATAGATTAACCTGATGATACACAGCTAAGCACAGCAGAATGAAGGGGGCCACAGTAATCTAGTTAAAGGTAAACACTTGCAAGATTTTGCCATAAGCTGTGTACTTTCAGTCAGCCTCAGATGCAGATGGTGCTTGGTGCCAAACATGGTACAAATGTGTAGGAGGAGGAGGAAGAAGATATATAAACAGTGGGAAGACGAGGCATTGACCAAGTAGCTTGATAATGATGGTCAACACAATAAGTAGGCAACAGTTACGCATAAAGCAGCGTAGTAAAAACAATGATTAACACTTAGCTCATGCTACTATTAGAACTCTAGGAAGTATGCAAAAAAATCTGTCTAAAAATCTGTCTATACATCTAAGCATTATCTCATGCCACAAAGGCGCTTCTATTTCACTCATTTATGACATTGACATCTTACTGAAGCAGAAGGGGTAAACAGCGACAGAGAGGCAGATAGAGACAGGTGGAGAGAGGAATAGCAACAATAGTCTTCTGAGAAATGTACGACCACCTGTATGGAGTGCTACTCATACTTATTTCCTCATAATTAAATCATGCTCTGCACAATAATGTGGTTGCTACGGGGTGCAAGAAAGAGTAGGATAGTGCAACCAACGTTACGACAGAAGCAGGAAAACTAACTTTGCTACAATCTACCTGTATTCTGCTTAACTGTAACAAAAAAAATAAGCTTGTTTCCTGCCTTTCCTGTAACTAGTCTAGTCCAGATACAGATTTGCTGTATCCAGGACTGTTTGTAAGCTTCTGAGCCCCCCAAGCCTGTCTGTGTTGGAGGGAAGCCTGCTAACTTATCAGTGGGAGTGGTAAGCACTAGGTAATCTATATACTACATATAGAGTGGTTTCTGGCTCAGAAATTGTAGTTATTGGCCATTTGGGCAGTATTTCCATCTCTCAATTTCCTGATTTAAAAGCCCGCATTTGCACTTGTTTCCCCCTTCCCAGTAACTAGTCTAGTCCAGATACAGATTTGCTGTATCCAAGATTGTTTGCAAGCTCCAGAGCCCCCCCCACAAGCCTTTCTGTGTTGGAGGGAAGCCTGCTAGCTTTTCAGTGGGAGTAGTAAGCACTAGGTAACCTATCTACTACATCAGGAGTGGTTTCTGGCCCAGAAATTGTAGTTATTGGCCGTTTGGGCAATTTTTCCATCTCTCTCTCAACTTTTTGATTTAAAAGCCCACATTTGCACTTGTTTCTTTCCAGTAACTAGTCTAGTCCAGATACAGATTCTTAGTTTTAGCACTTGAATTTCCTTATTTGTGCTCAGCACTTGTTCATAACTTGTTGTAATCACTAAATAAGCTACAAATTACTACAGCACTCAACCTTCCTCATTACCTAGAAGAAAACAGTTTTGGTACTTACTTTCCTCACTTGTTTAGAGAAAAACAGCTCTTGTACTCACTTTCCTCACTTATCTAGAGGAAAATAGTTTTTTTATTCAGGCATGTCTAAGGGTCAGCTCCCAGTGTTCTCTCCTGTCTATCTGATGAGTCTGGGAATCTTGGGGCAATGTAGGAATTGCCTCATGTACACAGGCAACCCTTTCTTCCTACCACCCAACACTACAACCTGTGAGAGATGTACTTATCTAGCCAAACTGGAGGTAAAGCTCTCTCCAACCAAGACTGAACTTGACAGTCGAGAGAAGGTAAACACTTGCACCACACCACACTGATCACATAGTCCCACTAAACCTACACCACCAAAATCCACACATAGAAACACAAAAACATTCACGGAGGCTCTCAATAATAATCTGCTCAAGCAAAAGAGACCTCCAAATCAGAAATGCAAGCAACCTCCACCCCCAAACACAACCCAAATGACACTTAGACCACAGACTCAATGTGCCACTCAACCACAGCCCATAAGGCAAAACAACGTACCCAACACAATAATCATAGATGGCTCTATAGTCAGGCACACTGATGTCCCACTCACCAGGCTAAACAAGAAGAAGGTTACTGTCAGCTGCCTGTCGGGTGCCAGTATCTGCCACATAACCCACGCACTCAGGTCACTCCACAAGTACAAATATAACTCTGTCATTGTTCATGTTGGTATAAACGACCTGAGACGTACCTCCATGGACTACATGAAAAGAGACATGGAAGTGCTCTCCAATCTTGTAGCTCAGGCAGGTATGACCCTAGCCCTGAGTAGTATCCTGCCATCACCCAGAATGATACTGCAGTACAAGGACAAAATGACCGACTTCAGCAATTGGCTATGCTTCTGGTGTCATTCTAAGGGGATCCAGTATCTGTCTGCCTGGGACGACATAGTCGGCAGACCATGATGCTTTGCCAGAGATGGTCTGCACCTGTCTCCTCTTGGATTCTGGATACTGGCTAAGGCTCTTGCCGCCCCTATAGTGTCTTTTTTAGGCAAGGTTCAAGTGACAAATTCACCACCGTAACAGGAACAGGCAAACAAAAACTAAGGGTAATGCTACACAATGCTAGAAGTCTAAATCTCAAAATGCACTCACTTGAGGCACTCCTTAAAATGGAGAACATTGATATCTTTGCATTGACTGAGACCTAATTCAAGGCTCCAGAGAGCACCCCTGCACTGCCAGGCTATAACTCATACCACACTTTTCAGCCATCTAACCTGGACCAGAACACCAAAGGTGGAGGTGTGTCCATATTCATTAAGAATATCCAGACCTCCAGGCTAGTTGCTCAGCATAATGCATCCGAGGTTATCTAAGTGCAACTAACTCTGGGCAAAACTGCAATACAAATTGTAGCTTGCTGCAGATCCCTCACCTTGTCCCAGGATTCCCACTCCTCTTTTCTTGATATACTGGAAAATATTAGGGTTCAACCAAACACCCTAATAATGGGCGATTTCAACTACTCCACCATTAATTGGGAAAAGTACTCATGTACCAACTCCTTCACTCAACACTTTCTGGAATTTATAAATTCCAATTCCCTGGATCAACTTATCCACACCCCCTCCAGGGGCAACAATATCCTAGACCTAGTCATTACCAACATGAGCGTCCGGTGTTCCACATCTGAAGTCAACTTCTCTTTGGTCAGATCAACCATAAGCTAATCACCTTAGATATCCACATCCCTCCCTCACCCCCCATTAACGAAATCACGGTAAAAAAATTTCTTCAAAGCCAACTTTATGCTTCTTAAGACAGAAGTGGCAAACTTCATGACACCCATGCAGATGGCCAATACAGTTACGACTGTTGAATTCTACACAAATGCACTCTATAAGCACTTAAATGAGTGCAAGGATCATGCTATAGGTTTCATAGGTTAGTACTAGGCTAACTGCCCTTGTGAGCTGTTTTAAGCCTAGCCAATTATCCCTTGTGAGACTCAAACTCCGCACCTTGAGTTTGTAAGGCAAACACCTTAACCATTAGGCCACCCTCCCAACCCCAAATAAACAGCCCTTGCAGGTCTTGAACCCAGAACCCTGTACACTACAGTCAGAGCAGTTAAGCACTAAGCCATCACAGCTATGTATCCCAAACAGAACCAAGACGCTATCCTCCAAAAAAAGGAAGCCAATCTGGTGGTCCTCTGCCATAGACAAACTCTGCAACAGAAGGAAGAAACTGTTGCAAAAGAGAGTAAAATCCCATGAGTGGAGGAGTTCCATGATCAGCCTCAGTAAGAAGCTGAGATCCCATATAAGATCCTCCAAAGCTAGCTACAAAAACAAAATTGCCATTGATTTTAAGGGCAACCACAAAGCATTCTATAGCTATGTCAAGAATCTCAATGGCAACACCCATATCTGCTCTGAGTTACATCACAACAGCACGAAAATTACAGAACCAACTGATATTGACAACATCAT
>NC_056732.1:1872615975-1872618475 GCF_019279795.1 Protopterus annectens
CATTCTAAAATTAAATGACCATAAAAGCATCTGCATCATCTCCCTTTATATTCCTCCTGGAAACAACATCAAAAACCCTAGAAGACATCCTCTCTTGGACCTCCTTAAACATTAAATATGAAACCTTTATAATGGGAGACATTAATATAGACTGGCAAAAAAATCAGCAACCATAATCCCACCTTATCTATTAATCTCTTCAATTTTACTCAATTTATTAACTCTACAACCAGACCTAACAAAACTAACCTCACTGGCTCCATCCTAGACTGGATCCTGGTGTCCCACCCTAACAGAACCACTTCATCTGGTGTCTCTCTCAACCCAGTAGGAGACCACCTACCTGCCTTCACCCACAGAACCACTTCCTCTTCCTCTTTCTCACACAAACTCTTACATACTCGAAACTTAACTAACTTTAACCCCTCCACCTTCTCTGACTCCCTTAAATATATCAACTGGAACCCACTAAAAACCTTACCCCTAGATGAAGCCATCAATTTCTTCAACTCCAAATTCCTTTCTGTCCTAAACTCACTAGCCCCAATATGAACAAAAAGAGTCAAAGCCAAGACTGCTCCTTGGCTAACAAATGAAACCAAAAACGTAATGCAACAAAGAGATAAATCTTGGAAATGCTATCTACATCATAAACAACCAGATCTCCTACTTAAATAGAAACAACTATGAAACCTAGCCAAAAAACACATCATAATGGATAAAAAGTCCTACTACAACCACCTACAAACAACTCATGCAAAAAACCCTAAACAATTCTGGAATTCCATTAACACTCTCCTTAAGCCTGGTACCACTAACAACCCCTGCCCTGACACTAGCAAATCTGACCAAGAAATTGCCAACCTATTTAATACCTTCTTCACCTCTTCCATTGCTGAGCTAGCCAAAACCTTCCCCAACAACTCTCCCCCACCTCCCTCTGGCCATGCTTCCTTTGCCTCATCTCCTTCAACCCCTATCTTTGAACTGAAACCTGTGTCTACCCTCCTTATAAAAAAACTTCTCTCCAAACTCAAACCTTGCACCAATGCCCCTGACAACATCCCCTCCTCCTTCTTAAAAACTGCCTCTGACAGTATTGCACTCCCTATCAGCATCCTGATAAATAGATCTCTTCTTGAGTCCTATGTTCCCAAACTTTGGCACTCTGCTTTTATTCTCCCTCTCTATAAAGGTGGCAAAAACTGTAACTTCTCCAACTTCCACCCCATAGCTATCCTCTCACCAATCTCCAAAATTCTTGAAAAATGCATTCACCTGCAGCTCATGCCATTTCTAACCAAACACCAGCTGCTCTCTCCCACCCAACACGGCTTCCACCCTGGACATAACACTAACACAGCCCTCCTCTCCTCCTTACACTCTGTTAATTCAGCTCGTGACTCTGGCAACTTTGTTTCATCTATTCTATTAGACTTATCTAAAGCTTTCAATACTATCTCCCACTCTCTTCTTCTAAATCATCTATCAAACCTCAACATCTCCCCCAATACTCTATCCTGGTTTTCCAGCTACCTTTCAGACAGGTCCCAAGCCGTGAAATGGAGCCAAGCCTCATCCAGCTTCCTCCCTACCCCCACAGGAGTTCCCCAGGGGTCCCCAAGGGTCCATACTTGCCCCCCTACTATTTAACATCTTCATTAATGATTTCCACAAAGCCATCCCCAATACCAAAATCGTCCAATATGCAGACGACTCAACATTGATCTGCTATGCCTCCAACTTTACAGATCTCAAGTCTCTAACCCAAACCGCCTTCTCAACCACAGAAAAATGGATGCATCAAAACCACCTTGCACTTAATGCTACCAAAACTAAGATTCTCCTATTCTCTCACTCTAAATCCACCCCCACTGAAAAAAACTCTTTTATTATTACTAGCCTAAACAACTCCACCATTGATATTGTTCCCTCCGCCAAACTCCTAGGTGTTACCATTGACGAACACTTAAAATTCAACACCCACATCCAACTCAACATCAAAAAAACCCACATAAAACTTGGCCTACTGTACAGAAACAATCAATTCCTCTCACTCTCTACTCGTCACACCTTGGCCACTACTAATCTCCTGCCATCTCTTCTATATGGTGCTCCTCTGCTTACAAATCTATCTTCCACCCTAACCTCCAAACTAGAAGTTTGCTACAATAAAATCTCCAAATTCGCCATGAAAGCTAACTCCCTCTCCCATCACTGCTCCTCCTTACAAACTCTAAATTGGCTTGAACTCCCTAATCAACTACTCTACCTCCAAATAGTCTCTGCCCACAAACTAATATTCCAACCCACCAGCTGCCCCGCACTATCCAATATTCTTCAACCTTATACACCCCCCAGACCCCTCAGATCTTCCCACCAAAACCTTATTTCCATCCAGAAACCCAAGCGCCCTGCTGGTCAACTACTACTCTCCTATTCCCTAGCTAAAAAATGGAATGCCCTACCCTCTACTTTAAGGACATGTGACAGCCTACAC
>NC_056732.1:1872625975-1872665975 GCF_019279795.1 Protopterus annectens
TCATAGAGGGGCGGTGGGTCAAAGGGTAAAGTGCAAACGTGGAGTAATAGGCCTACGCTTCACCTCAACAAAGCCAATATATCTAGAGTGCGCCATCTAGTGAGGAAACATCAGAATTGCAGGGGAAATAAAACATTAACAAGGTTAATTTATTAAATTTTTTCAAGTTTGGCGGGTCGAATCTAAACGTTTAACGGGCCGCATGTGGCCCCCGGGCCGTAGTTTGCCCATGCCTGGTATAAATCTTGCTCCATCAAAACTATGCCTGTTCCTGTATCAGCTTGCATAATGTGAAGTGTTTTATCATTGGTGAGTTCTGTAAGTGCTGATTTTTCTGCTGTTGAAATATTATACCATTTGTTTGCATTTTTGAAGTACATCATTTTCTGATATCTCTTTCGCAAACTTTGAGAAAAGTATTAACTGTGTTTGACAGTACTGGGTTATAAGTGCTTTTGGGTCTAAGACTAGTAAATTGAGAAGAATCTTCCTCAGAAGAATCTGAAATGTCTGTATCATTATCTGTCGTAGCATGGCTGTTATTATGTAGCAAGTGTAGGCTGATTTTTCTGGCATATAACCTTAAATCTAAAAGTAGATCAGGTAAATGGGCTCTTTGTGCTGGAATAAAAGTAAAGCCTTTTTGTAGTATTTTATAATGTTCTTGTGTAAACTGTCTGTTAGTAAGATTAAATACATTAAAGTTGATTTGTTGTAAATAATCTTTAAAGTCGTTGTTTAACTGTGAAGATGGTAATAAGGTATATGGAAATGTGGAAATTAACTGAGAAGACTGCTTCTTGTAATAATTCTGCTGCCTGTGTTTATAAATCTGTGTGTTCCTCTCCTTTTCTGTAAACTTGTTTCTCTCCCTCGTCCCCTGTGTGTATCTGAACTGAGAGGGTGGGTTGTTGTTCATCGTGGGTTGGACAAAGTGGTTTGGGGACAAAAAACAGTAGAAGTAGATGTGTTGTGGTTTTCATTCATAATTTCGGTAGTAGTACTTTCCTTGATAGTGGGACATTCATTGGTGTAATGTGCGTTGTTAATGTTGGGGGTGTGTCTGTTAGCTCTGCTGTCTGCATCGGGGCTCATCGCTGGTCTGTTGTAATGGAAACTGGATTGTTGATGAAACCGTCTATGAGAAGAATTATTTGTAGGTTGAAATTGTCTATAAGATGTACATTTTTTAGGCTTATGTATAGGATTAATAACTTTTTTTGCAGGGTAGGCAATATGATTTTTATATTGGAACAGATCTCTGTGTAGTTTATGTTTTTTTCTTTCAATCAAGGTGGTGACATGTTTGTCAACACGTTGATTGATACTTTTGTAAAAGTGTTCGTAGTAGTGAAAGTCTGAGCAGTTGATAATGGTTGTATTAAGGTAGTCAATTTGTTCTCTAAGCGTTGATAATCTTTCCTTGATGTTCATCGTGTTACCCTGCTGCAGTCATCACTCTTGCGTTATCCTGTCGTCAGGCTGTCCCGCAGTTGACCGGAATTCCAAAGTCTTGGTCCGGAGTCAGTTGCTGTCGCTTCTTCCCTGACGTCAGTGCGCCAGGGGTATAAATAATGCATCCAACGCCATTTTCTTCAGTCTTTCTTGCCGCGCGGTGCCCGAAGCAGAAGCAGTTCGCAAGTGCCAGTCAGCCAACTCCTGAGATTTTTGAAGTCGAATTTCAGATCCCGAAGTCTTCAATAAAGCTAAGTACCCTGTTGGGGAAACTTTTCTTGCCTCAGACCGATGTCAGAAAAAGTTAAAAATTGTATTTCTTGTGGGAAGCAAATACCTCATAAGGATTTTCATTCTTACTGTATACCTTGCCTAGGCCCAGACCACGATGTCACTGGTTGTCATTTTTGTGCTAGGTTTAATAAGCGTACTATAAAAAGACGCTTTGATTTCACACGACACTACTTCGGTAGAAAATTTAACTATACGATGACATCGGAGCAACTGACTACCGGTGTGCACAAAAAGCGCAAGGATAAGGACAGGCAGCCTAGACCCAAGCCAGACTCTGAGGCCTCAGCTGGACAGGTCTCCGGTTCACCGGTCTTCAGTGAGGCTCCGACGCAGCCCCTGACTACCGCAGATTTGGAACCCGAGACCGCTTCGGAGCCTTTGGCGGAGAGTGCTAGGCCGACGCAGCCATTTTGTTTAGCTCCTACCGACGACACTACAGAAAGAGATGTCGGTGCTACAGAGATACCTTCGGTTTCTGAGGGCATCTTCAGACCAATGACACTCACCATAGAAACGTACCCTAAGCCTAAGACTCCTATTAAGCCAAAAAAGACTGCACTTCAGTCTCTAGTTCAAGGCCACATGTCTAAGAAACAGATGCTTAAAATGGCTGAAGATTTGATTTCTTTAATCAGGGGTACCCAACCCCCAACCGACAAAAGGCCTAGACAAGAGGAAGATTATGCCTCCTCTGAACAAGTGTCTATTTCCTCAGGCTCCTCTGAGGACCAAGATTACTCCTTTTCCCCTTATGAAGATTCTGATGCCGGGGATTCTATTCCCTCAGCTTCTCCTCCTGAAGACTACTCCTTTGGGGAAACTTTACACACTATGAGGGAACATTTTCACTGGGAAGGTCAGGACTACTCTGACTCGAAGAAAAGCCTCAGAGAGTTTCTTTTACTCCCCCAGCACAGACCACTTGCCATCCCCCTAGTTTTAGACATTGTGGATGATGTTTACTTAGAATCTAGTCTGAACCCAGATTCTCTGCCTCCTGCTCCAGCCAAACCAGACAGATACTACAGAATGCCTGACTCCCACAAATTCCTTTATAAAAGCCCTATTGCTGATCCAGAGACTATATCCCAGGGTCCCAAAGGGGCTAAGGCTTCTATGGCAAAAATTCCTGTACCTTCTGAAAGGGACTCCAGAGCACTTGACAGGTGGGGGAAAAAGGCTTACACCTCAGCCACTCTAGCTATGAGAGCACTAAATTGCCAATTCCACATGCTAAAATATCAGCAATTTCTAATGTCTCAGTTAAGACAAAATTGAGCACACTCCCTCAACAGTCTGAATTGAAAGAAATGCAGGATCTGTTGCATGCAACCGAACAGGTGGGCAAACATACTTTACAATATGGGTTTGATTCCTTAGAGGCTTCTTGCAGAGCATCTGTCACTGGGTCTGTTATACGTAGGCATGCTTGGTTAAAGGAACAAGCTCTGCCTGATCATGTTAAAGCAAAGCTTCTAGATGCTCCCTTACAGCAGGATGTTCTATTTGGACTTAAAGCAGAAGAAGTCTTAAAGAAAATGGAGGATAAGGCTAAATCTATGCAGACAGTTAAAGATTTTCTACAGGTACAGCCCCCTCGGTTCAGCAGAAATTGGCCAACAAAAAATTGGTCCTTTCCAGCTACTGACAGACCACAGAGGGGTAAATACAGACGTCCAAGAGGCAGAGGACAACCACAAACCCAATACAAACCTTGACAATGGGGCACTGCAACACAGAAGGGAGGAGAAGACAGGCCCCAAACTGCTAGAAGGCAAACTCAATGACTTACAACTCATCTGGCCAAGCAACACTCTCTTGGCAGCTCCCTTGGGAGGGAAACTCGCACTTTTTACAGACAACTGGCACACTGTCACAAAGGACAAATGGGTCCTAGACATAATTTCACGAGGATGCAGATTCCATTTCCACACCTTGCCAATGAAAAGAGGAATGCCAAACCTGCCACAAAATCAATGTGCAGAGGCACAAAAACAAATTACAGCTCTCATGGACATGAGAGCCATTCAACCAGTACCTGCACGGGAACAAGGCCAAGGATTTTACTCAAGACTCTTTCTAGTCCCCAGAAAGGACAATGCCTGGAGACCAATTCTGGATCTTTCAATTCTAAACACCTTCTTACAGGTACCCAAATTCAAGATGCTAACACTACAGCAGCTTATTCCCATGCTGGGCAAGAAAGCATGGCTAGTTATGTTTGACCTCAAGGAGGTACACCTGCATGTCCCTATCAGACAAAGTTGCAGAAGATACCGCCATCTCATTGCAGGCTCAACCCATTACCAATTCTCTGCACTGCCCTTTGGCTTATCCACTGTGCCCAGGGTCTTCACAAAATGCCTGGCACCAGTAATTGCATACTGCAGACTAAGAGGAATTCAAATATACCCATACCTGGACGACTGTCTCATTCAAGCAGAAAGCAAGGACATCCTCTTACAACATCTGGCTTTTGTAAAACATTTTCTGAGTTGCCTGAGGTACACAGTAAATGAAAAGAAATCAAATCTAGTACCCTATCAAAATATGACATTCCTAGGTGCCAGCTTGAATACAACGGCCCAGAATGCTTATCTGACACCAGACAAACAACTTCAACTGACTCAATACTTCAAAACAATGGCAACAAAGACCCAACTCCCTGCAAGAAAAATTCTGCAGGCCTTGGGCTTCATGACATCTTGCATTCTACTAATACCATTTGCAAAGCTGAATATGAGGAAATTACAGTGGTACCTAAAAAGTGTATAGTCTCAACACAGCCACAGCTTGGACACAATAATATCTCTCATTCCCTGCCTACAACAGGAGTTTCTATGGTGGTCACAGGCATGTCACCTCAACAAGGGTCAGCCTTTCACCTTGACCCCAGCCAGGCAAACTATGACAACAGATGCATCGGACTATGCCTGGGGGGCACACATGGCAGGACAGTGCGTTCAAGGCATATGGACTGCAGATCAAAGGAATCTGGACATCAATCAAATAGAGATGCTAGCTGTACAGAATGCTCTGACAGCCTTCAAAAACCTCTTACATCCAGGACAACTTACAATAAGGATGGACAACACCACAGTAATGTGGTACATAAACAAACAAGGGGGTACACACTCCTACCCTCTATGCAGGCAAGCAATGACCTTGTGGAACACAGCACCGGCTTACCAAGTTCAGTTACAAGCTCAATTCCTGACAGAAAAAAAGAACACATTGGCAGACGGCCTCAGCAGAAACATCATGGATCCCCACGAGTGGAAACTGGATCCACAAGTATTTACAATGATAACTCAAAAATGGGGCCTTCCAGACATAGACCTGTTTGCCAGCCCCCAGAACTATCAGCTGACAAAATTTTGTACAAGGACACTTCACCATCAAGCTTGGAAAGTGGACACACTCTCATTCAGTTGGAAAAACCTGACAGTTTATGCCTTCCCTCCATTGCCTCTCCTCACAAAGGTGCTTTTGAAAGTCAGAAAGGAGAGACCACAACTGATACTCATAGCCCCAGACTGGCCACGCCAGCACTGGTACCCACTATTAAGGAATATGGCCCAGGGCCCACCTTGGATTTTACCACAAATTGCCCATTTGCTCACACAGCAAAACAATCAGATTCTACACAGCCAGCTCAAAACCTTAAATCTGGCTGCATGGCAAATCATCTAACCATCTAGCCAGCTCCTCTTTCCCAAGCAGTTATGGATATTATTCTGGAAGCTAGGAGGCCCAGCACCAGAAAGGCCTACTCGGACAAATGGAAAAGGTTTTGCACCTGGAACCAAGCTAAAAGCCAAAATACACTTCAGCCTCACATGCCTCAGATTCTACAGTATTTAACGGAGATGTTGCACAAAGGACTTTCTTTTTCTTCCATTAAAATCCACGCATCAGCTATTTCAGCTCATTACAACACGGATCCACCCTTATTTTCACATCCACTTCTAAGGCAGTTCCTCAGAGGGGCAAAAAACATTAGGCCCCCCAGGAGAGCATTTACACCAACATGGGACCTCAATTTTGTTCTGGAAAAACTTACGCTACCTCCCTTTGAACCAGCTTTCTCTTCCGATCTACAGGTTATATCATGGAAGACTGCTCTGCTGCTAGCAATAACTTCAGCCAGAAGAGTCTCAGAGCTACAGGCACTAATGGCCGTGGAACCTTTCCTCATTTTCCATCAAGACAGAGTCTCTCTATGAACTAATCCTTCCTTCATGCCTAAGGTGGTTTCCAGTGTGGCTTTAAATCAAACCATCCACTTACCCACCTTCTTCCCAAATCCACAGAACAAAGGTGAGAGACTCCTGCACTCCTTGGACATTCACAGGCAACTTCGTTACTACTTGGACAAAACTAAGGCTTTCAGAAAATCTGACCAGCTCTTTGTATCCTATGCTACAGCTTCACAAGGGAAGGCTATATCAAAACAAACCATTTCCAAATGGATAGGACATTGCATTCGTTGTTGCTACACCCATCATGGAAAACCAGTTCCTGCTACCTTTAGGCCCCATTCTACCAGGGCAACAGCTACATCTATAGCCTTCCTCAGGGGGGGTTCCAACCAAGGAGATTTTGGAAGCTGCAACTTGGAGTTCAGTACACACCTTTACCAAACACTATCACTTACCACTTTACTCCAAGACTAGGGCTAGCTTCGCCACTGCAGTTCTGCAGGGCCTTCTAGCCTCCTCTAACCCTCTATGACTCCACCACCCATCCTTAGCTTTGGGATTCTACCCAAGTGTGATGACTGCAGCAGGGTAACACGATGAACATAGTACAGTTTTGTACCTACCATAAATGTAGATGTTCGAGTGTTCACCCTGCTGCAGTCCAGGTTACCCTCCCTCCTTCCCCTCTGTTCTAACTGGTTAAATCTCTACAATACCTTACTGATGTATTTGCTTATAACTGGAGGGATTTTGTGTTTGTGCTAAAATTTCTTAAATTGGTACTAATTACTGACCACCTTTTTGGAGGCACCTGCCATCTGGGGCAAGAAAAACTGAAGAAAATGGCGTCGGATGCATTATTTATACCCTTGGCACACTGACGTCAGGGAAGAAGTGACAGCAACCGACGTCGGACCAAGACTTTGGAATTCCGGACGACTGCGGGACCACCTGACGACAGGATAACCCGAGTGTGATGACTGCAGCAGGGTGAGCACTCGAACATCTACATTTATGGTAGGTACAAAACTGTACTTTATCTGCATTAATGTACTGTAATGCTTGCAATCCCATGTTGCTGTATAAGTTTTTAAGGGCATCGTATAGTTTGGAATTTGTAGTAGCATTATTAGGAAATGCAGTAAACCGTAGCCCTTGTGGGACTATTTGGTGGAATATGCAGGTATCTAAATATAGAATGTCATATTTTACATTTTTTAACTGTTTAATGAGTCTTTCTAGTTTGTAAATGTTAGACTTGCATGCATTGGTGTCAGGATTATCATAAGCTGATGTAGTGAAATGTGTGGGCATATCTGTAGTTGCAGTCATGAAAGGGTTACTTTGAGTGTTTGATCGAAATAAAGACAGTACATTATGTCCAGTGTAATTCGAAGTAGAGGCATCTTGGTTAAAATAAGATGTGTGGTCTTCATGGTTTGTTCTTATTGTTGGAGTATTTCTGGATAAATTATCTTGGTTACTATTAGAAGTGGAGGCTTCCTGGTTATTCTTAGAGGTGGAGGCTTCGTGGTTGGTCCTGGGTACGGTAACATTTCTGAATTCATGCATAAATTAGCTAGTAACATGGTTTAGTTAATTGTGAAAGTTAACATCCATTGTGAAGTTAAAGGGTTGTCGCAAGGTCATAGATGTTGCTGCTTTAAAATTAGTTGCTGATTCTGTGGTGTTACACTGAGCATACGTTGAAGGAATTTGAGCATTTACCACAGTTAACAGAGTAGTAGGCACGGTAGTTGCGGATGTAGTACTATTACCAATAATGCCATTTTGCGAATGAGCTTGAATAGATGCAGCATTAATCATTGCAGCAGTGTTAAACGAAGCCTTAGTAGTAGAAGGGACTAACTTTAATTGAGAAGTAGTTTGACTGTTCATTTAGTCATTATATTTTTGCAATACCTCCTGTGCTTTTAGTGTTGTATCTTCGAGGTTATACATGAGTTGCTGTAATTCCTGTGGAATCGGATGTGCAGTTAGATACATTAGTTCAGGGCTGCTTGAGCCAGGTTCAGAGTCATTGCTGTCATCCATCGAAATGAATGATGATGGAATGATAAATAAAATAAATGGAAATTAATGCGGAATTTAAATATATATTATAAAACCGCGGCTTGGAAGAAAAGTACTTATTATAATTAAACTTCTATATATATACGGAAATAAAAATCAACTGAAATAAAAAATGGAGGCTCTAAACTGATGATTAAGCTTTTGTTCTTTAATGTTAACAGAACTTCATCAGAATACAATATAATATAATTAATAATACAGTGGTATAGATATGAAGAATCAGAACATGTGAGCTAACCATAACCAATAGAATTCAATAAACAACTTTCATAGTTGAAGTACAGTAAGCAGTAATATGCCAGTTTTTATATGAATTGTCCCTGTGGATTTAGATTACAGTAATTAGAATACATGAATAAACATGAAGTGATGTAAGAGAATCTGTAACCATGACATTCTAAGATTTAGTTGTGCCATTTAACAGTTAGTTATGTACTCACCATAATGATCGATGTATGTGGTCCATCTCGCCTACATTCATTACTGATGAGTTCGGTGCCGACAGTCGGCTCCGACTCAGCCAACTATTTTCAAGCATGAAGTCTCTAATTGGCTGGGCTAACTGGTATCCCAGGATGCAACTCTCCCAAACCCCCAGATCTTGTTTGCATAAATCACAACCACTCCACACACATCAACCTTACTAAGAGGATTACCATCCCCAGGAAGGGAAATTAAACCGATTCTGAAGGGTCTCAAAACAACTATCCTCCAAATCCTTCAGGCTGGGGGCAGGTGGGAGGGTACGTAAGAATGTAGGCGAGATGGACCACATACATCGATCGTTATGGTGAGTACATAACTAACTGATGTTATGTGGTCCTATCTCGCCTACATTCATTACTGATGGGACAGCTTCCCTAGCACTCCTAACCCGTGAGGCCCATAGGAAAACACTTCTGAGAACTGTGAAACCAAAGGAAGCCCAGCCTCTAGATGCCACGTCCAGTTTGTAATGAGAGATAAAGGTATGATGAGAAGTCCATGTGGCCGCAGCACAGATGTTGTCTAAGGAAAGCCTGGCATGATATGCTACTGAAGTCGAGACCGCCCTAGTTGAATGAGCCTTGACTGAGAATGGTAAGCTTCTGCCTGCTGAAGAGTAAGCAAAGGTAATGCAATCCTTAATCCACCTGGAAATTGTACACTTGGAAACAGAGATACCCGTCCTATTCTCTGAAAAGGAGACAAACAGTTGATCTGATTTTCTTGACTGTTTAGTCCTGTGTAAATAGAATCTTAGTTGTCTATGCACATCCAATTGATGAAATTTATACTCCGCCTTGTTGGAGAAGTTGGGAAAAAACACAGGTAACTCAATGGATTGGTGGAGATTAAAAGTAGATGACACCTTGGGGAGAAAGGACGGATTAAGTCTCAAGGAGACCCTATCCTTATGGAATATTAAATACGGGGGCCTAATGGACAATGCTTGGAGTTCAGATACTCTTTTAGCCAAAGTGATGGCCACCAAAAAGGCTGTTTTCCAGGATAAGAATTTTAATTTGCAAGTGGCAGCTGGCTCAAAGGGAGGAGAACTGATGGCTTGCAATACTAGATTTAAATCCCATGGCATGACGGGTGCTGACACAGGACGATGTAGTAACCAGGCTCCTTTTAAAAAAGCTTTGCAAAGTTTATGACCCATCAGAGCAGGCTCATGGAATACGTGGAAGTTAGAAATGGCCACCAGCTGCACTTTAATGGTGGAGGGAACACAGCCTTGTCGGAAGAGCATAACTAAAAAGTCTAGGACCGCTGATATCGGGGCTGTGAAGGGGTCTAGGCCTTGTGACTGAGCCCAGGTGGAGAGTCTCTTCTACTTGCTATAGTAAATTCTTCTGGTGGAAGACTTATGTGATGATTAAAGGATATGGACCACCTCAGGCGATAAGGAATGTAGTCTAATTATTGATGGAAGTGGAGCAGCCAGGCTGTCAACCTGAGGGACTGTAGGGAGGGGTGGAACTGTCCTGACATATGAGTCAAAAGGTCTGGTACTGGATCCAGAGTCCAAGGACCATCCACTGTATATTGCTGAAGGAAGGAGAACCAAACCTGGCGGGCCAGTGTGGAGCAATAAGAATCATCTTGTTTCCCAAGAGAATGGCTTTCTGAATCACTCTTGGTAACAGAGGAAACAGAGGAAAGGCATAGAGCAGACCGGAAGGTCAACCGTGGACTAGAGTGTCTCTGGGTGATTCCCCCTGTGGGGGGATCAGAGTGAAGTAGTTGCTGCATTTGGTGTTGAGGGGACTGGCAAAGAGATCGCAGCAAGGCTGACCCCACCTGCTGAAGATCCGAGTCACAACTCGGCTGTTCAGGGACCACTCGTAAAGCATCAGAATAGCTCTGCTTAGCCTGTCTGCTATCCCGTTGAATTTTCCTGGAATGTGCGTTGCCACTAGGAACCATTGGGAAGACACTGCCCAATTCCACACTCTCATGGCCTCTCTGCAGAGTGGGTAAGACTTGGTTCACCCTTGTTTGTTCAGGTACCAAACAACTGACATGCTGTCCGAGTGAACAGCAATCGTTCCCCATGGAAGAGAGCTCTGAAGTGCTTGCAACGCTAACAGCACTGCTCTCATCTCTAGGACATTGATGTGTAAGTGTACCTCGTAATCCTGCCAAGTGCCTTGGACCATTCTGCCCAGATAATGCCCCCCCACCCTATCTGGGAGGCGTCTGTGGTCACTGTGGCAGCTGGAGAAAGGGGAATTAGATTCCTGCCCTTGTTCAGGTTGGAAGGACATAGCCACCAAAGGAGATCCTGCTTGCAATGCTCTGTGAGAAGGATCAGGTGAGAGAGGGGTAATTTTTGATAGGACCATTGGACTGAAAGGAGCCACTGAAGGATCTGCATGTGAAGCCTGGCTAAGGGTATTAGCATGATGGTCGCCACCATGGAACCCAATAACTGAAGAACTAACCTGGCTGGGACCTTCTTCTTGGGCAATAGAGTCTGGACCTGAGATTGCAACACTGTAATTCTTTCTTGAGGTAGAAAAGCCCTCATTAGAACCGTGTTTAATTCTGCACCTATAAAGACAACACACTGTGAGGACAGCAAGGCAGATTTTTCCCACTTTACTGTAATCCCTAACTTTTGAGAAAGATTTATGGTAGCCTCCCTGGCTTGGATGAGGAGATGCCTGGTGGGGTTGGTAAGGAGCCAATCGTCCAGGTAAGGAAACACCCGAAATCCTAGATGTCTCAGGTGAGCTGTCACCACTGTCAAGCATTTGGTAAACACCCTGGGGGTTGTGGTGAGACCAAATGTCAGGGCTCGAAACTGGAAATGACTTGCTCCCAGCCGGAAGCGTAAATGATTCCTGGATGCCTCGTTTATCTTGATGTGATAACAGGCATCCTTGAGGTCGATGGAGCACATCCATACTCCTTCTTCCAACAATGGGAAGGTGGATTGAAAAGTGACCATTCGGAATTTGGATTTCAGGACATAGTGATTTAATCGGCTGAGATCCAAGATGGGCCTCAGGTCCCCTGTTTTTTTCGGCACCAAAAATAGCCTTGAGTAAGTTCCTGATCCGATCTGGTCTAGGGGGACCGGTTGGATGACTCCTTTTCTTAGTAGCTTTGATATTTCTAGCACTACTTGATCCCTTTGGCTGGGTGGAACGTCCGGGATTTTCTTGATTAAGGGAGGGGGTGAAACAAAGGGAATGGTATAACCTCCGGTGATTATTTGAAGCACCCATCGATCTTGAGTGATGCTCTCCCAGGCTTGAAGATGCTTCGAAAAATGACCCCCGACTGGCTCCGGAGCAGCGCAGTCGGGCAACCCCTCAGGGATGCTGATAGGAAGATCCGCGAAAGGAGTCGCAGTCTCCCAGATTGCAGGGGCCTCCTCTGCCCCTAGGACGGCGTCTTCCAGAATAATTTCCCCCACCTCTGCCTCTGATGGGGTGCTCACCTTGAGTGGCTGGGGAAGACTTTTGTGATTTTCTGAACCACATCTTCCCTCCTCTCTGAGCCTTGGGATAAGGCCTAGAGGGAAGAGAAAAATGGGCCCCTACGACAGATAAAGTCTTACCCTCCTGTTCACATCTGGTGAGAGTCTCTTTCACTTTGGGTCCAAAAAGAGAGGACCCATCAAAGGGGGCATCCATGAAGGAGGACTTGAAGGCCTCCACGAAGTGACATAGGCACATCCAGGCTTGTCTCCTCAGAGCAAGGCCTGAGCTAGCTGCCCTGCTCGCCCCTTCGGCTGCATAGGATATGAGCCTCATGGACGAGTTAGCTATGGAACCAAGGGTAGACAACTGGGTGTTAACAGTCTGTGCTAGCACCTCAGGCATGTTACCCATCAAGGTATCTCCCAACTCTTTGAGGAGATCCCACTGGAGCCGAGTAAAGTGGCAAAGGTAATTCAGGGACCATAGTGTAAAGGTCGCTGAAAACAGGGTGCACTTCCCATAATGATCCATACTCCTGGACTCCTTGTTAGGAGGATGGACTGAGGAAGAAGCCTCGGCAACTTCCTGCTGAGTGGATGATGCCACCACCATGGCATCTACAGGGACCTCTTTTGTCAAAAACTCTTTCCCCAGGGGAGCAGACAAGAACTTGTTAGGATGACTGGGCACAGGTTCCATGGAATCAGGATGTTCCCTCACCCTTCGACAGATCAGGTCTAATAGTTCGTCGAAGGGTGGCAACACCCAGGAGGCGGTAGGTTGAGCTCCAAAGGCCTTGAGGAATACCGACTCCTCCTCAGAGGAGGGCTTGGAAGACCAGTCGCCTCTCTGCCTCAAAATCTCCAGGATATCGGAGAAGGAGACGTCATCAGAGGACGACTTAGGGGACCCCTCTGCATCCTCGAGGTCAGTATCTGAGGTGATGGACTCATCTTGGAAGTCTATGTGCTTCCTCTTGCACAACTTCTTCCTGGGAGGCTCCTCAGGCACAGACTCTGAGTGGCCCTCAGAAAGTTGGGGACCGCTCATGGGGGTGTCCTCAGGCCTTTGAGGTCCACTGTCCACTGACAGGGGGGGCATCAGAGGCTCTAGCCGGGGTGTATGGAGACGCAGTGGTCGATCCAAGTGATGTTGCTGACGATCTGGCCAGTGCTGTCCTCATGGCCTCGAAGGCAGGTCCTCCTGAATCCGAGGACTGACCCATCTCTGAGGCCATGACCGGAGTCGGGATCCCACGAGCCGAAGTGCCGAGAGGGAGACTTGGGGCAGAAAGAAGTTCCGATGTATCCCCCTCGGACCCGACCAAAGAAACCCAAGTACCAAAACCAGATGAAGGAATCTAAATGGTTGGAGCTGACAACGGCTCCGATGGACCCATCAGGGGTACTGGAGCCGGTGTAAGGACATCACTCGGTGGCGAACACTCCGGCTCCGATGACACAATGCTCGGAGGAGGAATCATCGGTACCAGTAAGGGAATGGGCTCCGGAGCCGACTGGGTCGGAGCCGAAAATAATTTAGCTAACACCGGCGACAGAAGGAGCCTCTGAACCACCCTATCCACATCCAAATCAGACAACCGAGAGGATTTGGAGGAAAATGAAGGAGATGAGGATCTCCTACCTATCGATTCCTGAGTAACACTGGGGACCGGTTCCGAATTGGTTCCAAAATGATCGGAGCTGAGGTCGACTCCAGTGCTACCGATACTTCCTGCGGCCCCGAGGACAATGGAGCCGAGGAAGCTGAGTCCAACACAGAGTTCTTCTCCTGCGGCTCCGAAGACAATGGAGCCAAGGAAGTAGTAATCACTTTCAAAATCTTCTCCGGAGGCTCCGAGAAACTAGATGGAGCCAGAGATCGTTTTTTTAGATTTAGTGGATTTGGATCTGCCAGTAGTCGAAGCAGATTCTAAATCCTCTTCAAAAGAGGGCTTGTCCAGGTCCTTCAAAATCAGTTTATTTTTCCGTTCCTGCAGTACCCTAGAACTGAAGGAATGGCAGACACTGCAGGATTCTTGCAAGTGAATCACGCCAAGGCAATAAACGTAGATGGCATGCCCATCTGTGATCGACATTTTGTAGGCATACTTTGAGCATTTTTTAAACCCAGAGGGTTTATGCTCTTTCTGCTCTTTAGACATGTCCAGCAAATCACTCAACAACCACAACAGGAAGGAGGGATACACTAAGGAACTCTAACTTAAACGCTCCTAGGATAGACTAAGGAAACACTGACAAAACAACAAAGGAGAGAGTTAGATCCCTCTAACTTAAACGGGCCTAGCCTGCCAAACGCAAGGGAAACTACTCACACTCTCTACAAACTGCCACAGGCCAAACAACAGACACAACACAACATAGCTATGAAAATAGCTTTTGTTTCAAAGAAAATATAAAATTTCACAAGGTTTTCTAATTAAAAAAGAGTACTTAGCCACAGCCAAGCTCGAGAGCACGTCCTGACTCAACAAGCGGCAAATGAGATCTGGGGGTTTGGGAGAGTTGCATCCTGGGATACCAGTTAGCCCAGCCAATTAGAGACTTCATGCTTGAAATGCTCCGAACCCATCAGTAATGAATGTAGGTGAGATAGGACCACATAACATGTGCACATTTTATATTAATATGCTCATTTAAACCAGGTGCAATTTCAGCATTAAGTAAAAGTTGCCACTTAAGTTCTCTTAACCCAAGGAATAAATCAGTGTTACCAAAAAATGGGTCAACTTTTTCTAGTATTACAAACTTGAATTTGGTGAAACCATTACAGTAAATGCTATGTTTTGCTAAAGCATTATTGGTGTTGAGACTTCTGATTGCACCCAAGTGTTCTTTTACTCGATCAGAAAGTCTCCTGGATGTTTTACCTATGTAGAAGCTTTTACAAGTGTCACATATAGCAGCATATATTACAGATGCAGTTTGACAATGAAAATGATACTTGAAAAAAATAGTGTAATTACAATGTTCAAATGTAAAGTGTGAACCTTTGTATATATAAGGGCATACTACACATTTATTACAGCAATGCATGCCTATAGGTGTTTGAGTTGTAGTAGTGGGGTTAATCAGAAACTGAGAATTTCTATTTTCAAAATGTGTGCTTAAAGTTCTAGTTCTCTTAAATGTGAAAGTTGGTGTACAGCCTAAAGATGTATTTATGTGTTGTGAATCAGTTAGTAGGTCCCAATTATTAATGATGATTTCCCTGATATGTGCCATATCTCTTGAGATATGTAAGGAGAAACTTAACAGCATATTAGAGTTGTTGCGTGTAGCACTTTTTTGAAATCCATCCCCCGGATTCACAAAAGCTTGCACGGAGTGCAAGATGAGTGTAGGAGCTCACGCCGGCAATATGTCTGCCGTGCGATCCAGGAACAGCCGGCACGGGCATGCACGAGAGCTGCTAAAGCTAGTCTTGCACGGATAGCGTCATGGTATGCACATTACCTCATTTGCTGGTGAAAGCCATGCAAATGAGGTAAATTTGCGATCCAGCAAACACAAACCGTCCGTGGAAGATTAGTGTTACCTGCAAAAATGTACTCCGTTGGTAACAGTGTACATTTCTGCAAATAGCTAAACGGAGCTATGACAGCTCTAAATAAAGGATGCATACAGTTGAGGAAGCATGCCAATGGCCAAATATAAGGCCATTGAAAAATGTTTAAAAACATAAAAATGTAATTTTTTCCCCCTGATCTCTGATGTTTAAGCATAGCGCAGCACCGCGCAAACGTGCATACTGTCTACTCAGGCGATCTCTGCCCAACATACAGGTCCATGTCCAATGCAGAACTGATGTACATGCTCTAGCTGAAGTAAATCCAAGCTCACTGTGCCACATGCTCTAGGGATATAATCATCACAACAATAAATAGAACATGTTGGAGGGATACATTACTAACTCACAGACTTCCCTTGCTTTGGAACAGGCTCCCAACCTACATTAAGCTGAGTCCCTCACTGACAGTCTTACAGAGGAGCCTTGATGAGTGTATGTGAAACTGAACTGTCACACCATGGATCACTTCATCAGCTCTACTACACAGAGGCATAGGGAACTAACCCCAGGTGTGGTGATAGCTGCACACTCTGGCTATACTAATGTATGCCTTCAGGCAGATAGCCTATTACCTACCTATGTACCTATATATGTAGGAGGAACACAGTATAATAAGCCAAAGATGGATGGGCAGAGATGTGTGTAAGAGGGTGACCATGACAAGGAGCCATCCAGGACTGTCCTACCCAGCACACATCCCAATGGCACAAAAGACATGAGGTGCACATCTCACCCACTGTACATAATAGCCACCAGTATCTGTAAGCATTACAGTGTATGTGGTGCATGTTCCTGCTGTACAACATGACTGTACAATGAAGTACACATCTACTATCTGTAGACATGTACCTGTCACATAGGTTCATAGGTATGTAGTAGTACACATCTACTATCTGTAGACATGTACCTGTCACATAGGTATGTAGTAGTACACATCTACTATCTGTAGACATGTACCTGTCACATAGGTACATAGGTATGTAGTAGACTATCTTCACAAAGGCATGTATTAGCCTAGGCAAGTTGTGCAACTTTCACCACCCCACTGGTTAGTCTCCTAAGCCCTAGTTTTAATAGTTAGTACCCTAAGCCCCTTTCTAGTGTGGCTGCTGATGTGATCCCCGGAGTGAATTGTCTGTTTCCCATCCACTCATCAAGGTTCTTATTTTAGAGTGTCAGCGAGGGGCTCTGTCTGATGTACATTGAGACTCTGTTCCACAGTAAGGCAAGTCTCTGGGATGGTAAACTATCCCACCAGCATGTTGTATTCATTGTTGTGATGAGGTTCATTTCCCTGGAGTGTGTAGTGCGACTCAGTTTTGTTTTCCTTAGATGGAGTATGTTCAACAGTTATGTGTTGGACATGGCTCTGTATGTTAGGCAGAGTTGGCCTCTGAGTAGGCGGTATGCATTAGAGAACAGATTTCGTTTTTCCAGTTGTGTTGCATAACACAACTACTTGAGGCCAGTAATCCTCTTGGTGAGGTACCTATGTGGTCTCTCCAGCTGCTGGATATGCCTAGTCGAGTACATCCCAAAATGGTGCATTGTACTCAATGATGGGTCTAATGACTTAAGAGTAGAGGGCCACCACTACCTCTTGTGATCTTGATGCAAACCCTTTGTTGATTAGGTGGGCCACATAGGATTTACTAACCACTTTGGCAACATGGTTGTCAAAGGAAAGATGACTATCTACTTGTGTCCCCAGATTCCTTATTACCTCATCAGTGTTCAGGGGGTAACACCTATGTGGTAGTTTGTGGGCACTTTGTTTTCCCCAAAGGGGATTACTATGCATTCTTCCACATTGAGCTTGAGGCCATGATTCTGACACCACACATCTGTCTCATAGAGTCATTCTGGAGAATATTTGTGTCATCCGGGGAATCTACTATGGCACACACTTTACAGTTCACAGCAAACTTAGTCAACCACAACCCTCCTGTGTTGGCATGTACTTCTGAGAAGTATATACCAAACAGGAGGGGCCCACAGGACTGAACCCTGGGGGACACCAGTTGTTACCAGTTTAGAGTCTGACATGTAGCCAGCAACTCTTAATTTGTGGGATCTATCTATGAGCCAGTTTGCAATTCATCCCGTGATGTATGTATTTATGCCCAGGTTGGTGAGTTCATCTGTGATACCTGACTGGGGAATGGTGTCAAAGGCCTTAGCGAGGTATAGGTAGGCTGTGTGGAACTCCTTTCAATCATCTGTAGCCTGGTTAACTGTCTCCAAGAAATCCACCCAGTTCAGGAGGCATGATCTGCCTTTGATGAAGCCAGACTGGGTGTGCTCAACTGTGTGAAGGTTCCCAATGTCTTTATTGTTGAGTTCCATTATGATTAGCTCCATTGCCTTGCAGCTCAGACTCATCAGGCTCATAGAGCAGGAATGCCAAAGGTCTGTTGTGGCCCCACCCCTGTGGAGTGGGAAGAATGTTGCTGTGCAACATTCTATGGGTACATATCCTGTAGAGAGGATGTAGAGAGAGGTGTAGGTATCCTTAATGAATATGGATACATCCCCACCCTATGTGCTATGATCCAGGTTCTGATGAAGGTATGGAATGAGTAATATCCTGGTAGTGCTGGTGTGCTCTCTGCAGCTTTGAACTAGGTTTCTGTTACTGCACAAATATCAATATTCTCCACACTGAGGAGTGCCTTGAGTGTGTGCATGTGGAGGCTGAGACTTCTGGCAGTGAGTAGCATTTAGCTCACTTTGTGGTTATATGTGTTGGTTATGGAGGTTGGTTTCTCCTTTGAGCCTTGCCTAAAAAAGGTAATATGGGGACAGCAAGAGCCTTGGCCAGTATTCAAAAGCATAGGGGTGACAGGTGCAAACCATTTCTAGCGAAGCAACAAGGCTTGTCTATCATGTCATCCCAGGCAGACAGAGACTGGATCCCCTTTGAATGACACCAGAATCTCAGCCAATTGTTGAAGTTTATCATCTTTCTGTTATATTGCAGTATCATGTAGGTGAAGGTAAGATGCTACTCAAGGTCAGGGTCATTCCAGCCTGGGCTGTATGATCATAGCGCTACTATATATCTCTTGTCATGTTGTCCTGGAAGGTATGTCTCAGATCATTCACACTGACATGTACAAAGACTGCGTCATATATGTACCTGTTCTGGAGTGATGTAAGTGCTTGTGTTATGTGGCGGATCATAGCACCTGACAGACAACTGACAGTAACCTTCCCCTTGTCCAGTCTAGTGAGTGGAACATCTGTATGCCTAACTATGGAGTCACCTATTACTAGTGTGTTGGGTATGTTGTTTTGCCTTAGGGCCTGTTGTGAGGCACACTGCTTTGGTGTATTATGTGTTTTCTGGCATGTGCTTGGAGGTGCATGTTGCTTTATTGTCTGCTTAGGATGACACTCTCTCTTTTTCAGATTAATATTTGTATTCTCTGGGTATGGTAATGTGTATTTATGTGTGTGTTTTGCTGGTGCTTATATTGTAGGTCTATGTGAGACTGTTGGTGTTGTGCTTGTATGACCCTACTCCTCTTGACTGTATTGTCCAGTATTGGGTTGACAGAGCTTAGCCACCAGTTTGACCCTGTGTGTGCCAGCATGTGGTGCATCAACCCATATATGATATGGTTATGTACTATGCATACAATACACTCACAATACACCTAGTATGATAAGCCTGCCAAGGTTAGCAAATGTGAAAAATCCCTTTGGGCAAACTGTCAGCGAGTAATGTTTGTATTGCACCCTGTAACTCCATTTGCTTGCTGAAGTGTAAAAAAGTACTTCGTTTGGAATAAGAACCCCGCACTTGCCAACTGTGTGTGTGTGTGTCTGTCTCTCCCTGGGGAGACAGCAACCTTTTTGGAGACTACTCACACCCTTTAAAAGTGATGTACTCATCTTTGTCAAGTCTGATGATGTCACCATCCTACAAATACATCTGTGGGAAGGTGAAATCCCAGTAATGTGTATAGCCTGTCGTGTAAATGTGTACTGCTGTAGTATCATAATGTAGTTAGGTAGGATCTTGAATTCTGCACTTGCCAACTGTGTGTGTGTGTGTGTGTGTGTGTGTGTGTGTGTGTGTGTCTGTCTCTCCCTGAGGAGGGAGCAACCTTTTTGGAGACTACTCACACCCCTTAAAAGTGACATACTCATCTTTGTCAAGTCTGATGATGTCACCATCCTACAAATACACCTGTGGGAAGGTGAAAACCCAGTAATGTGTATAGCGCGTCATGTAAATTTGTACTGTTGTAGTATCATAATGTAGCTAGGTAGGAGTTTGAATCCAGCACTTGCCAACTGTGTGTGTGTCTGTCTGTCTGTCTCTCCCTGGGGAAGGAGCAACCTTTTTGGAGACTACTCACACCCCTTAAAAGTGACACACTCATCTTTGTCAAGTCTGATGATGTCACCATCCTACAAATACACCTGTGGGAAGGTGAAAACCCAGTAATGTGTATAGCACATCATGTAAAAGTGTACTGCTGTAGTATCATAATGTAGTTAGGCAGGATTTTGAATCCTGCACTTGCCAACTGTGTGTGCCTGTCTGTCTCTCCCTGGGAAGGGAGCAACCTCTTTGGAGACTACTCACACCCCTTAAAAGTGATATACTCATCTTTGTCAAGTCTGATGATGTTACCATCCTACAAATACACCTGTGGGAAAGTGAAAACCCAGTAATGTGTATAGCGTGTCGTGTAAATGCGTACTGCTGTAGTATCATAATGTAGTGAGGTAGGAGTTTGGATCCTGCACTTGCCAACTGTGTGTGTATGTCTGTCTGTCTCTCCCTGGGGAGGGAGCAACCTTTTTGGAGACTACTCACACCCCTTAAAAGTGATATACTCATCTTTGTTAAGTCTGATGATGTCACCATCCTACAAATACACCTGTGGGAAGGAGAAATCCCAGTAATGTGTATAGCGCATTGTGTAAATGCGTACTGCTGTTGTATCATAATGTAGTTAAGTAGGAGTTTAGAAACTGCACTAGTTAAATGTGTGTGTGTTCCAGGTGTGTGACACCGTTGGTCAATGTGGAGTGGGTTTTGATTTTTCTACTGTATTACATATCACAATGACAACTGTATGCGCAAATAAGGTAGCTGTGAGGCAAAGCCATATACATACATATGACCTCAATTTTTTCATAAGTGGGTACTATGCTTTCTCCATGAAAGCATCTGTTAGCCTTGCCAGAGTGTGCTGGTGCTTTCCAGACCTTAGGTCACTTCTGTATGCTTGTGACAAGCTTAGCCACTGCAGCAATCCCTGGTCTATGTCTTCTGTTTCACATCCACTCATCACGGTTTCTATTGAAGAGTGTGAGTGAGGGTTTATGCTTGAGGTATATTTGAATCCTGTTCCAAAGCAAGCAAAGTCTAGCAAAGGTGACTAATAATTACAGGTGTGCAACAACCTCTGTTGATCTGCATGCAAACCCTTTATTGCTTATGTGCTCCACAGAGGGATTTCCAAAACCCTTTGGTAATGTGATTATAAAAGGAAAGATGACTGAACACATGGCTCTGTGTATACATTAGTACCTGTTCCACATTTTGGTGGAACTGTGGTACTCTGGGGATACTTTGTTTTCTAAAAGTAGATAACTATGCTTTCTTTGGCTTATAGCTTTACAGCATGATTTTGACACCAGGTATCTGTCTCTATGATACCCTTTTGGAGGATGTGTGTGTCATCTGGAGAATAAAGTATAGCTCACAATATGCATTTTCATCAAACGTGGGCAGACATATCCCTACTGTGTTTGCCTGTACCTAAGAAAGCTATATGACAAACAGGAGTGGTCCCCGAACTGAGTGCATGTGAATACCACTTGTTACTGGCATAGAATTGTACATGGAGGCTGCAAATGTTACTGCGTGTCCTACATCTGTGCGTCAGTTGTCAATCCATCATCTAATAGTTGTTTATGGTCAGTCTGTTGAGGTTATGTATAATACCAGAATGTGGGATGGGTATGAATTGCTGGGTGAGCTATAGCTTGGCTGTGTGGACCTCCCATCCCTCACCTATAGCCTTGTTAACTGGCTTAAAGTATACTAGGTGTAGGAGCCATGATCTGGCTTTTAGAGAACCTAAGTGGGTATGGTGCAGTATTTGCAGGTTCATAATGTCTCTGTTAATGAGTTCCATAATGCTGTGCTCCATAGCCTTCCAGATAACATTTGTCTGGCTTATAGTGTGAGAGTTTCCAGGATCTGTTGTAGCTCTACCTTTAATCAATTTATGTTAACATTTGCACTGGATGTGACGAGGGTGGACAGGATTAGGAATAAGTATATTAGAGGGTCAGCCCAGGTTTGAAGGTTAGTAGACCAAGCCAGATAGGCAGTATTACATTGGTTTGTACATGTGCTGAGGAGGGATGCAGAGTATATTGTGAAATAGATGCTAAGGATGAAGCCACCAGGTAACAGGAAAAGAGGAATGCCTAAGATGAGGTTTACGGATGTGGTGAGAGAGGACATGCAGGTGGATGGTGTGACAGCACAAGATGCAGAGGGCAGGAAGAAATGGAAACAGATGATTTACTGTGGTGACCCCTAATGGAAGCATCCGAAAGGAGAAGAAGAAGAAGAAGTTGTAGCTCAACCCTTGTGGACTGTGAACACCATTACTGTGCGTCATTCCACAAGTATGTAACCTGTATAGAGGCTGCAGTTGAACAGAGTGTTTAGGTGAGTGGTTACTTCATATGTCAGCTTGTGTATGACACAGCCAGGGACACTGTCCAGTACCATTGTCACTGTGGTTTGGACTTTGGTAAAGAGATGTTTTAACTAGAGTGTCTGTGAATCATCAGGTTTTACATTCTTCAGGTCTGGAAATGTGGCCCTTGTGTAACGACAGGGTGGTGAAATCCACATTCAAACTTTCTGGCAAGATATTGGTAATGTCATTCAGATAAGTGTACTTTGTGACCATTTACATTAACTCTGACCCAATCTGAGATTTCCCCTCTAGAATATAGACAACACTAAAGAAAGCTTCAGTGTTGTCTTTGGAATCCTTGCCAATTTGTATTTTGAAGCTTGCCTTGTATGATTAAAGAGGGCTTGTATTTTCCCAATGATACTGACCAGAGAGGTAATCCCTTCTTGGTATGTAACTCTTTTTTGGTACAACTTCACACCTTCTATTATATATTTAGTTTATGGCAGGGGTCCATGAGACTAATGTACTCTTACAATATAAGTGAGTTTTTCTTGTGTTTGTGATAGCACAGTCCATGCAACCCTGTAGGAACATCAGCCAAGTGGCACTAAATGCCAAAAAGTGTATAGTCATCCCCTTTGGCAAAAACAAAGTGCCCACAAATTACCACATAGGTGGTAATCCATTAAGTACAGAAGAAGTCATTAGGGACCTGGGGACCCAAGTTGATAGCAATCTCTCATTTGACAACCACGTGGCCAAAGTGGTTAGAAAAACATTTTATATAGCCCACCTAATCATGAAGGGATTCACATCTAGATTAGGGGAGGTCATCGTGCCTCTTTACTCATCCCTCATCAGGCCCATAATCGAGTACAATGCCCTTTTGGGATGTACCTTACCAAACACCTGCAGCAACTGGAAAGACCCCAAAAGTACCTCACCAAGAGGATCAAAGGGCTCAAACAGATGCCATATGCTGCCGTTAAAGAAACTCCAGCTCTACTCAGTGGCATACCGCCTGCTCAGAGGTGACCTGTGCCTGACATATAAGACCATGTCCAACCCGGAATTAAGGGACATGCTGCACCTCAAAAAATCCAAATCCCATCGAGCTACGCTCGAGACTTGAACCTCAGCACTGAAATAAATAGGACATGCTGGAGGGACAGATTCATAACCCAGAGGCTCCCTTCACTATGGAATAAAATCCCAGTCCAGGTTAGGCAGAGTCCCTCATTGACTCTCTTCAAGAGGAATCTTGATGAGTGGATGGGAGATCATAGGTTTACCCCGGGTATCACTTCTGTGTCACTGTTAGACAGAGGCACAGTATACTAACCTCGAAAAAGGGCATAGCAAGATTAATTTAAAATGGGTGGCGAAAGCCAAACATACTCTGGCTAGGCTTATAAATGCCCTAGGGCAGATAGCCTAGTATGAACCTATGAACCTATGAACCTATGAACATGGGCAAACAAAACAGAATTGGAATAAACACTGGTGAAAACAATACAATATTGCTATTTACAGCTTTAATGCATCATGCCTGCTCAGCTACGCCTTCAGGGATATCATTACACTTTACTGCTGACAACATGCTACACATCCAACCATTGCTATACTTTATTAAAGTCACCCTGTCCATCAGCACCATGTTAGCCTGTTCCTGCATCAATGTTACAGATGACAGGAGATGGCACAGGTTTCATCATATGCACAGGGTGTGTTGTTGGTTTGCCAGAGGCCTACACTGCGCCATACAATCAACATGTGTGTGTGAGTGTGTGTGTGAGGGCCATGAGTACTGTTATGGGCCAATGTTGATGTCATGTGTGCGGGTATGTGTTTGCCCTAGGTTTCTGGTTTATGTGTGCTTGTCTGCATGCACACACTTCCACCATGTGGCTGCCATATACAGGGATTTGTGAGACAGCTACAGACTGTACCTGGCAGGCTTTACAGATCACCGTCTCTGGCCACGGATACGGAACCTGTGCCTGGCAGGGATGCTACAGACAGTATCAGGTACTAATCCAGATTGGTTACTATCCTCAGAGGTTGACAAATGTCCACTGGATCCAGGTCCCTGCTGGGACTGGCCAGTGCCACATGGACGTGGTCTGCTAGGACGGTCTATGGACAGCCCCCCCAACATTGCTGGGGCTGGTACTGGCACTACTGGAGCAGCTGTGACTTCCTGGATGTCCACGGCGGGCCTCCAGCTGGTGATGTTGCTGGCATACATCCATGTCGCTGTCTCAACCGTCCCGCACTGTCTTGACACATGGACAACGTCTCACCCCAATGTCTATCAATGACCTCAATGTAGTTACATATGGCACTTGCTAGGTCACGGATACTGTCATTTACAGAGGTGTAATGAGCCCTCTGTGCCCTTAGCCCCTGTTTGGTGCACTGCTCCATTCATGTCTGTGCCTCCATGACAGCCTGGAACATGCGTGTGGTAGAAAGAGGTGTGGCACGTCTGCCAGGGGCATGATGACCATCAGTTCTCTGACGAGAACCCCTGAGCATCTGCCTATGTGGTACAGTTCCAGACACCTGGCTTTGGCTGCTGTGTCCTGACACACGTGCCATAGATACCACACTGTCCGGGCCAGTGCCAACCGTACACTGTCCCTTAGCTAAGGGAAATGGTGATGATGGGTGCACAGGCAGTATGACTGTGTGCATGGATGGGGTGGAGACTTGTGTACTGTCAACTGGTGGCCCAGCAACAGACCCTGACAAACCTGCCTGTGCCTCAACACACCTATCCTCATGATCACCGTCTGTGTCAGTGACATCGGGTTCCCTGCTGTACTGAACCAGCCCCACCTCGCCACCTGTGAGAGGAAAACAGGAAACACACTTTAAGAACTGAACATGACTTCAGACCACATGCACACACAGAAAACTACATTCCTCCCGAAAGCAGACACACACACACCAGGAATCACAGAACATACACAATAGCAGGTGATGGTGGAGTACAGTACACAAGCAAAACAGTCATATCACACCTGTCAGCATGTAGGACATGTGTTGCTCAACAGCATGCAGTGCAAGTGTAGTCAATCCTTGTTACTAACAATATACATGGCTTTGATGCATGTGTTTTGTTATTCGGTGATGGCCCTCCCCCTGGAACACAATGCATACATGGACACAACATTGCCGTGCAGGTATTCATAACCCTGTGATGTACTGTGCACTATAACTCATAGGTGTAAATACCATTGCTGGATGTGTATCTGTGTGTCAGACAGGTATACAATGCTGATTACAGCCTCTGTGTCTTTAGCAAATAATTGTGGACACGTGTTAATTGTGGACACATTTTTAGCACATGCATGATGAGTATTCACACAACATCATTAGTGGTGCATGGATAACTGATAGAATACCATTCGGCCACATACCCAATGTACGGTACTTATGGTGAGTGTAGATCATATTGTGGACACAGCATGCTAAAACACGACTGCATATTTAAACACTACACATACCCAATATGTGTCATATGACCTAGCCACTCAATAGCATCACAAGACATATATGTGTCAGTTGTGCAAATGGTGATTGGTATGCATACTGTTTAGAGGTGCATATGTGTGCACACACGCATCATTATGGTGTAGCAATGACAGCTATGTATAGTACTGTGGTTACAATAACTGGATGGGGTATAGTACCACAGGCCATCATCATGAGGCATCAGGTGGTCACTCAAGGCTACAAATGTTTCACAAACCAGCACAAATCATGCTGTACCGGGACTGTACTACCTTGGCTAAATTCACCATTTCAGAACCAGTTGTCACATGATTTTGTAAGGAGGCCAATAAGGAGCATTCCCTGCCATGACTGTGTAGTGTGTTGCAGAGTGTTTAAATGCCCCATGATAGGCCTCTACCCCCCAGGTATATTCTGTGTAATACGTGGATGTGATTTTGGATACTGGAGTGTGTCATTACAGAGGGTTTTGGAATCCTTTATGTGTAGCATGTTAAAATGCCCTGTGTATGACATAGATGTGTATGTTATGTGCAAGTTGAGTATCAACTGTGCCTATCCAATGGTCACTACAGTCTGGCCACATTTGTTTGAGATGGTCTGGGTATTGCATGTGTTTGAGGCTGCTAATCACATTAGTGAGATGTGCGTGCTCTTACACCAAACATGCACACCGTGCATTATGGGTAGATGGGTAGGTGTGTTACATGTGTACATGGCCTACACCTTAACTATGACATGCACTTTTTATTTCCAATAATAAATGTAGAACACACTCACCAGCATCTGTACGCTGCCTTGATGTCACCCCAGAGGTACCTACATAGAGATGAGACAGTCTGTCAGTGGCCACAACTGTGGCATTGCTACTGTGTGTTTGCAATCTTACAGTACAACAACAATTTACAATCACAGGGCTGCAGCTTATGTTCCAAATTATCAGTATTGCACAACAACAGGCTCCACATCTTTGAACAACACACTCCACATCTCACATATGCATGATCTACCAATACAGATAACAGTAGTCTACAGATATGCCATGTTACCTGCATGCTCCATGTGTGCTTGCTGGCTGGCTCCAACCTTCATCATGGTGTATGTCTGCTGCTGTTGTTGTTGGGCAGTTGCCACCAGGCTCATGAGCAGCTCCTCCACTCTGGTGAGGGGGGGGGGGTGGATGTTAACACCACCCCCTGTTGCAAGCTGTTCCGTACACACAGCAGCGGCACGCTGACGGACATGTTGGAGAAGATCACTGCAGTGGTGGCGTACTTGCTCATATGTGTGGTTATGCAGGCCTACCTCACTGACCATGCAGGCATGATCTTGCCACATTGCAGTACGCTCCTGCTGGTCCTGGCTGGTTCATGAAAACAGTAAATGGTAGTGCTGAATCATAATGCTAGTGATGATATTATCTTCAGCCCTACTGTAGGTTGGGTTCCTGTGGTGGGCCATGATCCCTGGAAGACATAAATATAAAAATATGTCTGAGCAAGTCATATGGCACATTTAAAATTATACAGTACAGATATCACTGAACTGCTATATATATCTATATATATATATATATATATATATATATATATATATATATATATATATATATATATATATATATATATATATATATATATATATATATATATATATATATATATATATATATATATATATATATATATATATATATATATATATATATATATATATATATATATATATATATATATATATATATATATATATATATATATATATATATATATATGTATATGTATATATATATATATATATATATATATATATATATATACTTACATACATAATACAATATGTTGTACATGAGCTCAGATTACAATAATTACTCACACACATACATCTACATGTTGGAGTACATTTTCTGTAGTGTTGTATGATTGTACTGGATGTTATGTTTGTGAATACATAAATGATATGTATATATGAGATGGCTTAGTGGCAAATTACTTATGATGTGATGTGAATGGTTGTTGTTTTTTTCCTAGTAAATGCTTTTCATTTTGTTTCTAGCCAAAACAAAGGTTGGGGCTACAGATGGAATAAGGCATTTCAGTAATTGCAAGTGGGTTTTCAGAAGGGGAAGCACAACTTATGAAAGTTTAGCAACCTATAAGCTAACTAAGAGTGAAACACTGTAACTGTCACTTATCACTGCTCACCCCACAACTGCTTAAAAGTGCCTTGCTCACTCTCTATCTAGTGAACCATGTTCTGCACAGCAACAAAATAAAATCACTACATAAGGCTATAAAAGAGAACCTGGCACACTGTATGCAACACGATGCACCACCTAGCCACAGCAGATATACATCAAGCTGATGTGTAAAGAAATGTATCATCCATCACAATCGGTGTAAGGTCCAGTAAATGTATTAATATTATACCACACAACTTGTTAATGCCAAACCCGTGGCCAAAATATGTGCACAATTGGGAATATAGGTCACACACTGCTGTAGTACCCTATGAATGTTGCTAGATATGCAGTTATATGTATTACCACACATATGTCAAAGGACATGTTACAGACATACCCACACACGTCAGACACAAAGTTATGACAACCCAGATCAGTTTTCAGTATGTACTGTACAGTACTGTGTATCAGTACTTACACAACCTTAATCTTGTGAAACGTAATCTGTGATGAATACAGGGACCACACAGTAGATGCAACCAATGTGGACATACACCATACTTTGCTGTACAGGCCCAGAGCTTCGGTTAGTACTACAGTACACACAGGATTTGCTTTCAAGATCGGTACTAATCAACAATAATAGATGTAGTGCTTTAGCCTCCAATGACACACCCTAGTTAAAACCAAGGGACTTAATCACACTGTATGCAATAGCACGTGTTCTGCCTAGCAACAGAATACACAGCTTTTGCTAGGATCAAAGCAAGGACCCAGAATACCATAAAATAAACAGTTTTCCAGTAAGCTATTCCACAGATACATATCTTTGATGTATTCACAAACATATTGACCATCACAGTCAGTCAACAGTACAGAGAATCTATTGCAACAAGTAGATGTAGGTGTGTATGAGTGTGTGTATATATATATATATATATATATATATATATATATATATATATATATATATATATATATATATATATATATATATATATATATATATATATATATATATTTCATGGTGAGAATATCAATTATACAAAGGATGTAAGGTGTACAGTGATGTAATAACATTGCACAGTCTTGGGATAAATGCATTGAAGGTGTTCACAGCCCAGGTAGCTTTAGCAGGCCTTACTGGCTTCAACATTGCAAACTGAATGAACCACCCACAGTGTTTAACCACCACATGTCATATACCAGCACTGTAGGCTGTCTTGTTTGTCACACACTAAAACCTACATACAAATATGCGCACACTAACCTTCACCAACATATATATCACCACTTCGCAAACAGTTGCAATATGTCCCCTGCTCTATGCACATATACAGATGTTTATATATATGACACATATATATTTCTCTGTATGTGTGTGTGGCATACACACACATGGTCCACACTGTTGTAAGTCCCTGGACCTCACAGTTGAACTGTTGGGCCTTGCTGCAACACAAACAAGTGTCACATATGAACACAGACTAACATTAGGGGGGTATATATGGCAACAGATGCTAGATAAACATACTAGACTGCTATAGCACTTGCCAATGCTAAGCTATACTTTAATATGACTATCATGCATGTGCTGTTCTGTCCCACCCATGTTTATATAATGTCAGCGCTAATCCCCAAACAGCCATTGGCCACACTACTGTACAGAACACAGAGAACATGGATCAGATCTTTGACATTTAATGCTGAGCTACACATTTCACAGGTATGTCCCACTGCCCACAGGTACACACAGTATTGTCCATAGCAGTAGTTAAGCAGAACATCTGTGCAGAAAGAAGTACTGATGCCACATATGAATGTTTCACATTATGTAGACTATTCTTCAATAACATCTACTACATGCCAGTAAATACATATGTATCACATACCTTTCCTTTGTATAATTTAGCAATATTTATTTTTCCTTTTCTCTCTCTCTCTGTCAGTCTCTGCAATAGAGTGATTGAGTTTGTTCCCATAGATTGCAGCCTGCTTTTGTAGGAATTGCACATGAGCATGTGATGGCCTCTGCACCAATTAGTGCTAACCATTTGCTAATTGCATGCAGCCTGCTGTGTAGTAATTGAAGTAATCACTGTCATATTTACCCAGTACTATAAATTGCTGACTCATGTAGGCATGGCCCTTTTAGCTTTCCAAGATGGAGATCATCCTTGTTTGGTATGGACATCATTGTTTAAGACAGAAGGTTGGAATAGTTCTTATATCAGAAGCCAGGTGTGTAGCCAGAGATTTACATTTTGTACTCAGACCTAATGTTGCTGCTTCCAGTACCTACTTGTCAGTGTAAAAATGTACTCACCCCTCAAAATGCTACCCCAAGATACATGGAAAGATGTACTTTTTCAACTGTTACAATTAACTGCCATACAAAGCTAGTTATAGAGATGTATTCCTTTGGCACAAGAATTGTTTGTGAACTGCTATACTGTGACTATTCACTTACACAGTTCTAAACATTTTGTGCTTTTTTAGTGTTGACATTAACACAAGCTGCTCAGAAAAACTGGACACATGTCAGTACTGTGAGTATACTTACCTACACATGTCAGTACTGTGAGTATACTTACCTACACATGTCAGTACTGTGAGTATACTTACCTACACATGTCAGTAGTGTGAGTATACTTACCTACACATGTCAGTAGTGTGAGTATACTTACCTACACATGTCAGTACTGTGAGTATGCTTACCTACATCCTTGGTAGACCCTGCACACACAGGTAAATTTTACATTTGGGTAGGATTGCAGAAGTACAGAGAGTGTAAGTAGTATTGTGTGCATTTTATCTTGCTGGACTTACAGGGTTGCTGTGTACATGTTACTTTATCAAGGAATGTAGTCTGTCTGTGTAACTCCCAGCTGTGGACCTATCCACATGATAGCCAGAGAATAGCCTGTTATTTTTTGTCTGTGCACCACACAGGTCTTTTCACCAATAGAGCAATGGCATTCTTACAGTTGGTTGCTACCAGTATATGGCTACATCCACTTGTATTTCAGTGTTTTATTCCTACATAAGTGTATTTTCAAAAACTCCTTCCAAAGCTATTTGCACAGTGTGTAACAGCAGAAAGGCTAATATGCCTCTGTGTTTCTGCCTCTGGCTGCTCTAAATAGATATGCCAGTGTTTGTCCTGCTGTGATACTGTGTGGGGTTGTAAGGTGATGGTGTAACATTATTTCCTGCTAGAATGGCTGCTTCTCTTATCACAGTCATGTAATGTAATCCCACAACAACTGTTGGTCAACATAAACAGAACAAGTTGTGTGGTATGGTATTCCTAATTTCCTTTACATTCACTCATTCTGATGTATGATATAATTATTTAAGCACCAACTTAATGTATATCTACCGTGGCTTAGTGGTAATTCATGTTGTGTAGTGTGTGCAAGGTCCAGGGTTCGAGACTTACAGAGGTGTTTTATTTTGTTCCTGAGCAGAACAAGGACCCTCACATACAGAGTGACTAAGGCACTTTTAAGCAGTTGTAAGCGGGTTTGCACAGGTTTGCACAATGCGTCACATTGCTTAGACAAGCGCAAACAAGCGCAAACCTGCACAAACCCGCTCAGTACTGCTTAATAGTGCTTACTCCCGCTCACCTCCACGCTAATTTCTTTGAAAGAAAAGAAAAATGGGGAGATAGGAAAGTGGTGAAAAAGGTGCACAAAGAGGGAAAGACAGTATGGAAAATAGCTCGGGATGTGCAGGATGGGTGTAGGGAAGGTCCATAGCTGCCCATTTCTTCAACAGCAACAGCTGTGCATATGCAATAAATTTGGAGGTAGATATGAACCCTTCAAACCGAGAGAGGGGTGAGGACAACAAAGTATGTTGTAATGCCAATTAAATAACATTTCATGTGTCCAGTGGACATGTCTGCAAAATGGGCAGCTATGTATGGGGCATAAGTTTTTTTTTTGGGAACAGACTGCCCTTTTTTTTTCAGGCGAGAGTGGAATGTGGGGTAGGGGAAGTAGGCATATTTGGGGAGGTAGGTTGGTGAGGTAAACAGACAAGACAAACAAGACGCATACAGGGGCGGTATATGACACGTGGTGGGTGAACACCTTTGACGGGGAGGGATGTTTGGAAATTGCAAGCCCATGAGCCCCCAGATGAAAACAGTGGGACTGAGGTCCCCACCCATGGGCAGTCACCACTGCACCTTCATGGCCCAGAAGGTGACTGTGCTGGGGGCTGTGTAGGAGGGGCAGGCTTACCCGTGAGTTGTGCTACTCGGGCCTCAAGCTGGCATAGAGGTTCTGCAACAGAACATTCAATCTCTCTATGCACCACAGCCCGGACCCTACGAAGGGTGATAGGTGCCTCTCTGCCCACGCTTGCATGGGGGGGCAAGCCCCATCCCCTGCAGCACTTCCACCCAAAGGTGGCACAGGGCCAATGGAGGAGGAGGTCCCAGGCTGGGCACTGGATCTGCTGGTGCCAGGTACCATGGCCAGATGAGGTGGGACAGGTGGGTCCGCATGGACCGGCCTTCCCATACAAACTATGTTTTGGAGAGTTTAATAAAGATATAGGTTAGTAACAGTCAACAGCATTCCCAATTAGTTATAACAGCATGCAGGAGTATTACCATTAACCCAACACACCAGATTTTCAACAGTTGTAAAGTAAGCATAACACATGCATATACAGAACAATAGTGGACATTACAACAGCATGCAGGTTTAATTGATGGCAACAGGCCACCAATATTGTGGTATTTTAACAGGGCACATGCATAGAAATAAATGCAAATATTTATAAACCAGTAGGACATATGCCCCAGCAAATATTTTGAGATAAGACATACCGATTGAGGTGTGGAATTGCATTTTTATGCACATACAGTAGGGTGGAAAAAGATTGCTCAATTAAGAACTTATATATCCTTCTAGTTTTCACTACATTCCTATTAACTGCAGTTATATGTCCCTTACATGTATTATTACACTACCCAATGTCCTTATATTGTGCAATTGGATTTTGCTAGATCATTATATACATGAGCTGTATCCTACATACAAACTGTCCAAGATGCAGATGTTACTGCAACATATTTTGAGAATTGCTCATGCACACTACTGCTAAGATGGTACACTGACAGCAATACTTTCATATAATTATCTACATATGTTCAGGTGAAAGTATCAGTTATATGTTGACAGCTCCCTACATTTCTGGCAGCACACTGACATTTCTGGGAACAAAATACCAAGCTACTCATGTGCCAGATTAACCTGTACATGCTGGGCATAAACCAACAGTTGAGGGCTGTAAATATGCATACAAGCTACTGGCACTCCCTTCATCCACGTTGTATGCACCTACCCAAGTGTGGGTTGACACTGCTTAATACAACACTACTATTTGTAGAATGCAACAGTACAACGACATATCAAAGAAAATGACACAGATGCACTCCATGAATCATACATTTATTAAAGGATTATTACACCTTTATTTATTGGGTTAAAAGACTTTTTGAAGGCTCTCTCATTTATTTTATTTAACAGTACATGCATAATAATTACTAACCTGCCTCATGACACAGCCTTTGCAACCTATCTTCATGGGCTTGCAGGTTCATAGCCCGGTCACCTGCAGCTGTGATGTAAATGCAGTGATATTGAGACATACCTATCCATAGTATAGACAAGCATGGCAATTCTTAACTCCTTAATATAATGTCTACTTACTCAGTACTGGGGCATTAGGCATCGTACGGGATTCCTGGATCCACCGGTCCAGTTCATCACCCCTACGCCACTTCAGATCAGAATAATGGTGCCTGACCTACTCACCAGTTCGAGGAACACCAGTGGCACTGATGAGATCATGGGCAAGACTGTTCCAGGCCTCCGTTTTATATTGAGTACCCTGGTACTGGCCCTGCAGGAGTCTTCCCTCATGTATGTGGACGAGGAGCCAAACCATAATTTTGGACTCCTGGATGCCCCAGAATTGTACTCTAAACCATGTGCCTTCCCCTACACCAGCCATGCTGACTGCAGAAGGAAGATACAACCAGTTATAGCAAGTATTCCCACCTGTGGAGATTAAATATGCTTCATTTCCCACACTTATTTGTGATTGGCCAGTTTTGAATAAGCTCAGCTGTGGGCACGCCTGCTTAGCTGATGTTGGCAATGTTTAAAATCCCTTTGCTAGATATGTCTCTGTTGAAAGTGCATGTTTGTGAAATGCTATCATGGCTTAGTGTTTAAGTACTGTGACTATAGTGCACAGTATCCTGAGTTTGAGCCCTGTCACTGCTTTTTATTTTCCTGCTGGGCAGACCTGACTGGTTAAGGAACAGGAAAGCAGGGGTGAGCGTGTTTACCCGACACAGTGCTGGTTAGAGCGGAGTTCGCGAAGGTAATCAGCAGTAACGTGCGGTGAACCTGTGTTACTCCTCCTTAGCATGACGCAATACGCGCAAATGTATTTAAATATGCTCAACACTGCTAAAATGTGGTTAGTAGTGCTTTATATTGCTTAAAATAAGGTACTCATGCCTCAGAATGCATAAACATTTCACCTTCATATATATAATTCATGCAGTACTAAATTTAACAGTTCAATGATTTTTACAAAACATATACATAAAAAAATGTCAGGAAATATTTTTGTATACAGATTTCACACAGAAAATGAAACCTGCAATAGTGGGACTCGAACCAGGAATGCCTCCTCTTTGTGCGAAAACTCTAACCACTACGCTATCACTATGTTGCTTAATTTGCATATATTAATCTTATTATCCTCTTCTGGTGTCTAAGCTGCTGTAACTGTAGCTAAGCAATGGGCAAATCCATGCAACTACGGGCAGCTATATCGGAAGAAAAAAAAATTATTTTTATTTTTTATTCTGTTAGTTGTGGAACATATGGGGGAGTGCAGTGTTACATTCTACACATGTGGGTGGACTCACTGATTTAAATGTGAAGTTGCGGCATTTCTTCATTGCAGGGGTGTGGATATTGTACTGCTCGCAGTCCGACATGCCCCCTAAACTCGTCCGCGATCCATGTAAGCTTTGGAATTGAGACAGCGCACCCTCATTAATATGCATGGGGCGCTGCCATCATACTCTTACCCTGACGCTTCCGTGCAAGACTAATCTAGTCTTACACGGAAAATTAGTAAATCTGGGGGCATATTCTTAAATAGACAGAAACTTAGTATGTCTTTGTGAAGTTACTTCTTTATAAAGGTTGTCAACTAAAGAATGGGGGTAATTTCTGTTGTAAAACATGTTTTAGTAGAATTGCTTGCTTGTGGAATTCATTGTCATTGCTGATTAAGCGTGAAATATGCATAAATTGTCCTTTAACTAGATTTCTTTTCATAAAGAAGAGGTGTTGGCTTGTGAATTCTAAGAAATTATTTCTATATGTTTCTTTCCTGTATACAGTAGAACTCCATACACCTGAAATAGATAAGTCAATTTTTGTGTCCAAAAAATTAATAGAGCTGCCACAGTTCAAGATAACTAGTTTAAGGAATTTTAAGCTATTGTTCATAGTAGTAATGAAATTGTTGAGGTCTGTCAAGCTACACTTCCAAGCAAAAACGATGTCATCAATGTAATGTTTATACAATGTAACAGAATTAAAACCATGTAATTGCGTTAACTTTTCATTTTCCCAAGGAGACAGTACAAGGTTGGCAAAGGCTGGAGCTACTTTAGAACCCATAGCCACTCCTTTGGTTTGTTTGTAAATCTTATTGTTAAAATAAAAAAAAGTTATTGTCAAGAACTATGTTCATTAAAGTGCAAACAGTATTAACTTTAGCTTGTGAGAAGTTAGTGTATTTGTTTAAAAATAAGTGTAATGATTGCATCCCTTCAGTGTGAGGGATGTTAGTATATAATACTTCCACATCAAGTGTAACTAGAATACAATTTGCTAATACATCTTTTTTTAGGAAAAGTTCATGTAAAAAACACCATGAGTCTTTTAGGTAAAATGTGGTGGTTTGCACAATAGGGTTAAGTATAGAATCCAGATATTCTGCAATCTTTTCAGTCTTTGTTTTTTTGTTGGAAATGATATGGCGAAATGGTGGGTTATCCTTGTTTTTGTGAATCTTTGTTATGCCAAGCAGTCTACCAAGATTCGGATATTCAATGGTCAAAAAGATGAGTTCTTCTATGGAAATGCAGTTATTAGTTTCAAGTTGTTTTAAAGTTTTATCTATGTAAGCAAAGTGTTTTTTAACTTTGTTGAAGTCAACTAGCTGGAAATAGTCATTATCCTGTAAAGTTTCCTCGATTTTAGGACTGTATAAATCTTGCTCCATCAAAACTATGCCTGTTCCTGTATCAGCTCACATAATGTGAAGTGTTTTATCGTTGGTGAGTTCTGTAAGTGCTGATTTTTCTGCTGTTGAAATATTATACCATTTGTTTGCATTTTTTTAAGTACATCATTTTCTGATATCTCTTTCGCATACTTTGAGAAAAGTATTACTGTGTTTGACAGTACTGGGTTATAAGTGCTTTTGGGTCTAAGACTAGTAAATTGAGAAGAATCTTCCTCAGAAGAATCTGAAATGTCTGTATCATTATCTGTCGTAGCATGGTTGTTATTATGTAGCAAGTGTAGGCTGATTTTTCTGGCATATAACCTTAAATCTAAAAGTAGATCACGTAAATGGGCTCTTTGTGCTGGAATAAAAGTAAAGCCTTTTTGTAGTATTTTATAATGTTCTTGTGTAAACTGCCTGTTAGTAAGATTAAATACATTAAAGTTGATTTGTTGCAAATAATCTTTAAAGTCGTTGTTTAACTGTGAAGATGGTAATACGGTAGATGGAAATGTGGAAATTAACTGAGAAGACTGCTTCTTGTAATAATTCTGCTGCCTGTGTTTATAAATCTGTGTGTTCCTCTCCTTTTCTGTAAACTTGTTTCTCTCCCTCATCCCCTGTGTGTATCTGAACTGAGAGGGTGGGTTTTTACTGTTCATCATGGGTTGGACAAAGTGGTTTGGGGACAAAAAACAGTAGAAGTAGATGTGTTGTGGTTTTCATTCATAATTTCGGTAGTAGTACTTTCCTTGATAGTGAGAAATTCATTGGTGTAATGTGCGTTGTTAATATTGGGGGGGTGTCCGTTAACTCTGCTGTCTGCATCGGAACTCATCGCTGGTCTGTTGTAATGGAAACTGGATTGTTGACGAAACAGTCCATGAGAAGAATTATTTGTAGGTTGAAATTGTCTATAAGATGTACATTTTTTAGGCTTATGTATACGATTAATAACCTTTTTTGCAGGGTAGGCAATATGATTTTTATATTGGAACAGATCTCTGTGTAGTTTATGTTTTTTTCTTTCAATAAAGGTGGTGACATGTCTGTCAACACATTGATCGATACCTTTGTAAAAGTGTTCGTAGTAGTGAAAGTCTGAGCAGTTGATAATGGTTGTATTAAGGTAGTCAATTTGTTCTCTCAGCGTTGATAATCTTTCCTTGTTATCTGCATTAATGTACTGTAATGCTTGCAATCCCATGTTGTTGTATAAGTTTTTAAGGGCATCGTATAGTTTGGAATTTGTAGTAGCATTATTAGGAAATGCAGTAAACCGTAGCCCTTGTGGGACTATTTGGTGGAATATACAGGTATCTAAATACAGAATGTCATATTCTATATTCTTAAACTGTTTGAGTCTTTCTAGTTTGTAAATGTTAGACTTGCATGCATTGGTGTCAGGATTATCATAAGCTGATGTAGTGAAATGTGTGGGCATATCTGTAGTTCCGGTCATGAAAGGGTTACTTTCAGTGTTTGAGCGAACTAAAGACAGTACATTATGTCCAATGTAATTCAAAGTAGAGGCATCTTGGTTAAAATAAGATGTGTGGTCTTCATGGTTTGTTCTTATTGTTGGAGTATTTCTGGATAAATTATCTTGGTTACTATTAGAGGTGGAGGCTTCATGGTTAGTCTTAGAGGTGGAGGCTTCATGGTTGGTTCTGGGTACGGTAACATTTCTGAATTCATGCATAAATGAGCTAGTAGCATGGTTTAGTTCATTGTGATGGTTAACATTCATTGTGAGGTTAAAAGGTTGTTGCAAGGTCGTAGATGTTGCTGCTTTAAAATTAGCTGCTGATTCTGTGGTGTTACACTGAGCATACATTGAAGGAATTTAAGCATTTACCACAGTTAACAGAGTAGTAGGCACGGTAGTTGTGGATGTAGTACTATTACCAATAATGCCATTTTGCGAATGAGCTTGAATAGATGCAGCATTAATCATTGCAGCAGTGTTAAATGAAGCCATAGTAGTAGAAGGGACTAACTTTAATTGAGAAGTAGTTTGACTGTTCATATAGTCATTATATTTTTGCAATGCCTCCTGTGCTTTTAGTGTTGTATCTTCGAGGTTATACATTAGTAGTTTTAACTCCTGTGGAATCGGATGTGTGGTTAGATCCATTAGTTCAGGGCTGCTTGAGCCAGGTTCAGAGTCGTTGCTGTCATCCATCGAGATGAATGATGATGGAATGTTAAATAAAATACATGGAAATTAATGTGGAATTTAAATATATATTATAAAACCGTGGCTTGGAAGAAAAGTACTTATTATAATTAAACTTCTATATATACGGAAATAAAAATTGACTGAAATAAAAAATGGAGACTCAAAACTGATGATTAAGCTTTTGTTCTTTAATGTTAACAGAACTTTGTCAGAATACAATATAATTAATAATACAGTGGTATAGATATGAAGAATCAGAACATGTGAGCTAACCGTAACCAATAGAATTCAATAAACAACTTACATAGCTGAAGTACAGTAAGCAGTAATATGCCAGTTTTGATATGAATTGTCCCTGTGGAATTAGAATACAGTAATTAGAATACATGAATAAACATGAAGTGATGTAAGAGAATCTGTAACCATGACATTTTAAGATTTAGTTATGCCATTTCAGTGCACATTTTATATTAATATGCTCATTTAAACCAGGTGCAGTTTCAGCATTAAGTAAAAGTTGCCATTTGAGTTCTCATAACTCAAGGAATAAATCAGTGTTACCAAAAAATGGGTCAACTTTTTGTGGTATTAAAAACTTGAATTTGGTGAAACCATTACAGTAAATGCTATGTTTTGCTAAAGCATTATTGGTGTTGAGACTTCTGATTGCACCCAAGTGTTCTTTTACTCGATCAGAAAGTCTCTTGGATGCTTTACCTATGTATAAACTTTTACAAGTGTCACATATAGCAGCATATATTACAGAGGCAGTTTGACAATGAAAATGATACCTGAAAAAAATAGTGTAATTACAATGTTCAAATGTAAAGTGTGAAGCTGTGTATGTATATATATAAGGGCATACTATACATTTATTACAGCAATGCATGCCTATAGGTGTTTGAGTTGTAGTAGTGGGGTTAATCAGAAATTGAGAATTTCTATTTTCAAAATGTGCGCTTAAAGTTCTAGTTCTCTTAAATGTGAAAGTTGGTGTAGAGCCTAAAGAAGTATTTATGTGTTGTTAATCAGTTAGTAGGTCCCAATTGTTAATGATGATTTCCCTGATATATGCCATATCTCTTGAGATAGGTACGGGGAAACTTAACAGCATATTAGAGTTGTTGCGTGTAGCACTTTGTTGAAATCCATATGTTAAAATAGGCAGAAACTTATGTCTTTCTGAAACTACTTCTTTATAAAGGTTGTCAACTAAAGAATGGGGGTAGTTTCTGTTGTAAAACATGTGTTTTAATAGAATTGCTTGCTTGTGGAATTCATTGTCATTGCTGATTAAGCATGAAATGCGTATGAATTGTACTTCAACTAGATTTCTTTTAATAAAGAAGGGGTGTTGGCTTTTGAATTCTAAGAAATTATTTCTGTATGTTTATCCTGTGTACAGTAGAACCCAATACACCTGAAACAGATAAGTCAAATTTTGTGTCTAAAAAATTAATAGAGCTGCCACAGTTTGAGATAACTAGTTAAAGGAATTTTAAGCTATTGTTCATAGTAGTAACTAAATTGTT
>NC_056732.1:1872675975-1872778475 GCF_019279795.1 Protopterus annectens
TTATCATTCATTTGGGTATATTTTACATGAATTTTCTCAGTACAATGTGTTATGGATTTTAGAAATGGTTTTATAAATTATCTATGCACATTTATTTATATATTATACACATTTATACATTTATTTATATGTAATTATTTTAACTGGTCATGATTATCACAGTGGTGCTTGTAGATATATATATATATATATATATATATATATATATATATATATATATATATGTATATATATATATATATATATATATATATATATATATTTGTTTAAATTGCCTTTGAAATTGTTTGATTGGATCTGTTTTGTTATTGGTTATTTTGTAATTAGTTTAATATATTTAAGGTGAGTTCACTGGAGTGATATCATCTGATGAAGTCAAGGACGAAAACGTGTTGTGAATATTTCAGCGTTATTTCTTGTGATTAAATTGTTCGTGACATAGTCCCTGGATTTTGGGTGCTTTATTCTGGTTACCTTGGTCTGCAAAGCTATGGAGCGCATCATCATGGATCTCATTAACTTAGACATTGGAAACCTCCACACACTGGACCTACCCAGTTCAGCTTTAAGGGCAGATTATGCCTCCTAAACCTGGTGGTCTTCTTTGAGACAGTTACCAAGGCTATAGACGAGGTAAAGGTGGTCCACACATCCTACCTAGACCATGCAAAGGCCTTCAACATCATTGCCAACTCAGGTATTGTAGACAAGCTCACCAGCCTGAACATAAACCCCTACATCACGAGATGGGTTACCAACTGGCTCACGGACATAACACACATGGTGAGAGTTGCAGCAGCTAGGCCTGACTCTAAACCGGTTACAAGTGGCGTTCCCCAGGGCTCAGTCCTAGGACCCCTCTTGTTCGGCATATACTTCTCAGAGGTACAGGAAAACACAGGAGGACTATGGCTGACCAAGTTCGCAGACGACTGCAAACTAGGGGCTATAACTGACTTTCCAGCTGACACAGACATCCTCCAAAAGGGTCTCACTGAAAGAGATACCTGATGTCAAAACCATGGCCTCAAGCTAAATGCCAAAAAGTGCATAGTCATCCCCTTTGGAAAAAATAAAGTACCCACAAACTACCACATAGGTGGTAGCCCCCTAAATAAAGAAGACGTAATAAGGGATCTGGGGACCCAAGTAGATAATAACCTCTCCTTTGATAATCACCTTGCCAAAGTGGTTAGAAAATCCTTCTATGTGTCCCACCTAATCACAAAAGGGTTTGCATCCAGATCGAAAGAGGTCATTGGGCCCATCTATGCATCACTCATCAGACCCATCATAGAGTACAGTGCCCCATTTGGGATGTACCTTACAAGACACCTGCAACAACTGGAAAGATCACAGAAGTACCTCACCAAGAGGATCACTGGCCTCAAGCAGATGCCCTATGCAGCTCGACTGAAGAAACTCCAGCTGTGCTCGGTTGTATACCGCCTACTCAGAGGTGATCTCTGCCTGACATACAAGGCTATGTCCAACCCAGAATTGATGGACATGCTCCACCTAAAGAAAACCCTATTCCCTCAAGCCACACGCTCCAGGGATCTAAACCTCACCACAACAATAAATAGGATGTGCTGGAGGGATAGATTCCTGCCCCAGAGACTTCCCATGCTCTGGAACAAGATTCCAATCTACATTAGGCAGAGCTCCTCGCTAACCCTCTTCAAGAGAAACCTTGATGAGTGGATGGGAAACAGAAAGTTTACCCCAGGGATCACTTCAATGGCTCTGCTGGACAGAGGCACAGGGAACTAATCTAAGGGGGTGGTGAAAGCCAACACATTCCGGCTAGGCTTATAAATGCCTCCGGGCAGATAGCCTAGTACCTACCTAAGAACCTATGAACCTATATGACACATACATACACACACATACATACATACATACATACATACAAATATTTCAAGAACTGGCATTGGTGCCCTTCTAACCTGCCAATATACCAAAACACTTGTTCCCATAATAAGTATCCAGGCTGTTCATAAAAACATCTAAACTAGTGCTTGTTTTAATGTAATTTGGTAGTCTGCTCCATGCACCAGCTGCTCTCTCAGAGAACCAGTTAGTGCACTTCTCATTCCTATAGAACCTTCTACATAGCTTGTCTGATGACTCTCTAGTACTTTAATGTAATTTGGTGTCTGTTCCATGCATCAGTTACTCTGTCAGAACCAGTTAGTGCACTTCTCATTCCTATAGAACCTTCTACATAGGTTGTCTGATGATTCTCTAGTACTTTAATGTAATTTGGTAGTCTGTTGCATGCATCAGTTACTCTGTCAGAGAACCAGTTAGTGCACTTCTCATTCCTATAGAACCTTCTACATAGGTTATCTGATGATTCTCTAGTACTTTAATGTAATTTGGTGTCTGTTCCATGCATCAGTTACTCTGTCAGAACCAGTTAGTGCACTTCTCATTCCTATAGAACCTTCTCCATAGGTTGTCTGATGATTCTCTAGTACTTTAATGTAATTTGGTGTCTGTTCCTTGCATCAGTTACTCTGTCAGAGAACCAGTTAGTGCACTTCTCATTCCTATAGAACCTTCTACATGGGTTGTCTGATGATTCTCTAGTACTTTAATGTAATTTGGTGTCTGTTCCATGCATCAGTTACTCTGTCAGAACCAGTTAGTGCACTTCTCATTCCTATAGAACCATCTACATAGGTTGTCTGATGATTCTCTAGTACTTTAATGTAATTTGGTGTCTGTTCCATGCATCAGTTACTCTGTCACAGAACCAGTTAGTGCACTTCTCATTCCTATAGAACCTTCTACATAGCTTGTCTGATGACTCTCTAGTACTTTAATGTAATTTGGTGTCTGTTCCATGCATCAGTTACTCTGTCAGAGAACCAGTTAGTGCACTTCTCATTCCTATAGAACCTTCTACATAGGTTGTCTGATGATTCTCTAGTACTTTAATGTAATTTGGTAGTCTGTTCCAAGCATCAGTTACTGTGTTAGAGAACCAGTTAGTGCACTTCTCATTCCTATAGAACCATCTACATAGGTTGTCTGATGATTCTCTAGTACTTTAATGTAATTTGGTGTCTGTTCCATGCATCAGTTACTCTGTCACAGAACCAGTTAGTGCACTTCTCATTCCTATAGAACCTTCTACATAGGTTGTCTGATGATTCTCTAGTACTTTAATGTAATTTGGTGTCTGTTCCATGCATCAGTTACTCTGTTAGAGAACCAGTTAGTGCACTTCTCATTCCTATAGAACCATCTACATAGGTTGTCTGATGATTCTCTAGTACTTTAATGTAATTTGGTGTCTGTTCCATGCATCAGTTACTCTGTCACAGAACCAGTTAGTGCACTTCTCATTCCTATAGAACCTTCTACATAGGTTATCTGATGATTCTCTAGTACTTTAATGTAATTTGGTGTCTGTTCCATGCATCAGTTACTCTGTCACAGAACCAGTTAGTGCACTTCTCATTCCTATAGAACCTTCTACATAGGTTGTCTGATGATTCTCTAGTACTTTAATGTAATTTGGTGTCTGTTCCATGCATCAGTTACTCTGTTACAGAACCAGTTAGTGCACTTCTCATTCCTATAGAACCATCTACATAGGTTGTCTGATGATTCTCTAGTACTTTAATGTAATTTGGTGTCTGTTCCATGCATCAGTTACTCTGTCACAGAACCAGTTAGTGCACTTCTCATTCCTATAGAACCTTCTACATAGGTTGTCTGATGATTCTCTAGTACTTTAATGTAATTTGGTGTCTGTTCCATGCATCAGTTACTCTGTCACAGAACCAGTTAGTGCACTTCTCATTCCTATAGAACCTTCTACATAGGTTGTCTGATGATTCTCTAGTACTTTAATGTAATTTGGTGTCTGTTCCATGCATCAGTTACTCTGTCATAGAACCAGTTAGTGCACTTCTCATTCCTATAGAACCTTCTACATAGGTTGTCTGATGATTCTCTAGTACTTTAATGTAATTTGGTAGTCTGTTCCATGCATCAGTTACTCTGTCACAGAACCAGTTAGTGCACTTCTCATTCCTATAGAACCTTCTACATTGGTTATCTGATGATTCTCTAGTACTTTAATGTAATTTGGTGTCTGTTCCATGCATCAGTTACTCTGTCACAGAACCAGTTAGTGCACTTCTCATTCCTATAAAACCTTCTACATAGGTTGTCTGATGATTCTCTAGTACTTTAATGTAATTTGGTGTCTGTTCCATGCATCAGTTACTCTGTCATAGAACCAGTTAGTGCACTTCTCATTCCTATAGAACCTTCTACATAGGTTGTCTGATGATTCTCTAGTACTTTAATGTAATTTGGTAGTCTGTTCCATGCATCAGTTACTCTGTCACAGAACCAGTTAGTGCACTTCTCATTCCTATAGAACCTTCTACATTGGTTATCTGATGATTCTCTAGTACTTTAATGTAATTTGGTGTCTGTTCCATGCATCAGTTACTCTGTCACAGAACCAGTTAGTGCACTTCTCATTCCTATAAAACCTTCTACATAGGTTGTCTGATGATTCTCTAGTACTTTAATGTAATTTGGTGTCTGTTCCATGCATCAGTTACTCTGTCATAGAACCAGTTAGTGCACTTCTCATTCCTATAGAACCTTCTACATAGGTTGTCTGATGATTCTCTAGTACTTTAATGTAATTTGGTAGTCTGTTCCATGCATCAGTTACTCTGTCAGTGAACCAGTTAGTGCACTTCTCATTCCTATAGAACCTTCTACATAGGTTGTCTGATGATTCTCTAGTACTTTAATGTAATTTGGTAGTATGTTCCATGCATCAGTTACTCTGTCACAGAACCAGTTAGTGCACTTCTCATTCCTATAGAACCTTCTACATAGGTTATCTGATGATTCTCTAGTACTTTAATGTAATTTGGTGTCTGTTCCATGCATCAGTTACTCTGTCAGAGAACCAGTTAGTGCACTTCTCATTCCAATAGAACCTTCTACATGGGTTGTCTGATGATTCTCTAGTACTTTAATGTAATTTGCTAGTCTGTTCCATGCATCAGTTACTCTGTCACAGAACCAGTTAGTGCACTTCTCATTCCTACAGAACCTTCTACATGGGTTGTCTGATGAGTCTCTAGTACTTTAATGTAATTTGGTGTCTGTTCCATGCATCAGTTACTCTGTCAGAGAACCAGTTAGTGCACTTCTCATTCCTATAGAACCTTCTACATGGGTTGTCTGATGATTCTCTAGTACTTTAATGTAATTTGGTGTCTGTTCCATGTATCAGTTACTCTGTCACAGAACCAGTTAGTGCACTTCTCATTCCTATAGAACCTTCTACACAGGTTATCTGATGATTCTCTAGTACTTTAATGTAATTTGGTGTCTGTTCCATGCATCAGTTACTCTGTCAGAGAACCAGTTAATGCACTTCTCATTCCTATAGAACCTTCTACATAGGTTGTCTGATGATTCTCTAGTACTTTAATGTAATTTGGTGTCTGTTTCATGAATCAGTTACTCTCTCAGAGAACCAATTAGTACACTTCTCATTCCTATAGAACCTTCTACATAGGTTGTCTGATGATTCTCTAGTACTTTAATGTAATTTGGTAGTCTGTTCCATGCATCAGTTACTCTGTCACAGAACCAGTTAGTGCACTTCTCATTCCTATAGAACCTTCTACATTGGTTATCTGATGATTCTCTAGTACTTTAATGTAATTTGGTGTCTGTTCCATGCATCAGTTACTCTGTCACAGAACCAGTTAGTGCACTTCTCATTCCTATAAAACCTTCTACATAGGTTGTCTGATGATTCTCTAGTACTTTAATGTAATTTGGTGTCTGTTCCATGCATCAGTTACTCTGTCACAGAACCAGTTAGTGCACTTCTCATTCCTATAAAACCTTCTACATAGGTTGTCTGATGATTCTCTAGTACTTTAATGTAATTTGGTGTCTGTTCCATGCATCAGTTACTCTGTCAGAGAACCAGTTAGTGCACTTCTCATTCCTATAGAACCTTCTACATAGGTTGTCTGATGATTCTCTAGTACTTTAATGTAATTTGGTGTCTGTTCCATGCATCAGTTACTCTGTCAGAGAACCAGTTAGTGCACTTCTCATTCCTATAGAACCTTCTACACAGGTTGTCTGATGATTCTCTAGTACTTTAATGTAATTTGGTAGTCTGTTCCATGCATCAGTTACTCTGTCATAGAACCAGTTAGTGCACTTCTCATTCCTATAGAACCTTCTACATAGGTTGTCTGATGATTCTCTAGTACTTTAATGTAATTTGGTGTCTGTTCCATGCATCAGTTACTCTGTCACAGAACCAGTTAGTGTACTTCTCATTCCTATAGAACCTTCTACATAGGTTGTCTGATGATTCTCTAGTACTTTAATGTAATTTGGTAGTCTGTTCCATGCATCAGCTACTCTGTCACAGAACCAGTTAGTGCACTTCTCATTCCTATAGAACCTTCTACATAGGTTGTCTGATGATTCTATAGTACTTTAATGTAATTTGGTGTCTGTTCCATGCATCAGTTACTCTGTCAGAGAACCAGTTAGTGCACTTCTCATTCCTATAGAACCTTCTACATGGGTTGTCTGATGAGTCTCTAGTACTTTAATGTAATTTGGTAGTCTGTTCCATACATCAGTTACTCTGTCACAGAACCAGTTAGTGCACTTCTCATTCCTATAGAACCTTCTACATAGGTTATCTGATGATTCTCTAGTACTTTAATGTAATTTGGTAGTCTGTTCCATGCATCAGTTACTCTGTCACAGAACCAGTTAGTACACTTCTCATTCCTATAGAACCTTCTACATAGGTTGTCTGATGATTATCTAGTACTTTAATGTAATTTGGTAGTCTGTTCCATGCATCAGTTACTCTGTCAGAGAACCAGTTAGTGCACTTCTCATTCCTATAGAACCTTCTACATAGGTTGTCTGATGATTCTCTAGTACTTTAATGTAATTTGGTAGTCTGTTCCATGCATCAGTTACTCTGTCACAGAACCAGTTAGTGCACTTCTCATTCCTATAGAACCTTCTACATAGGTTGTCTGATGATTCTCTAGTACTTTAATGTAATTTGGTGTCTGTTCCATGCATCAGTTACTCTGTCACAGAACCAGTTAGTGCACTTCTCATTCCTATAGAACCTTCTACATAGGTTGTCTGATGATTCTCTAGTACTTTAATGTAATTTGGTAGTCTGTTCCATGCATCAGTTACTCTGTCAGAGAACCAGTTAGTGCACTTCTCATTCCTATAGAACCTTCTACATAGGTTGTCTGATGATTCTCTAGTACTTTAATGTAATTTGGTGTCTGTTCCATGCATCAGTTACTCTGTCACAGAACCAGTTAGTGCACTTCTCATTCCTATAGAACCTTCTACATAGGTTGTCTGATGATTCTCTAGTACTTTAATGTAATTTGGATTCTGTTCCATGCATCAGTTACTCTGTCACAGAACCAGTTAGTGCACTTCTCATTCCTATAGAACCTTCTACATAGGTTATCTGATGATTCTCTAGTACTTTAATGTAATTTGGTAGTCTGTTCCATGCATCAGTTACTCTGTCACAGAACCAGTTAGTGCACTTCTCATTCCTATAGAACCTTCTACGTATGTTATCTGATGATTCTCTAGTACTTTTTGATAACCCCAAACAATCCCAGAGGTAGTTGTCACTAAATGCCCTATATACTGGAATAAGACCTCTGCTTAGATATCTATAAGAGACACTGTACAATTTCAGATATTTTAGTCTTTCATAATAACTTAAATGTTCACATCCATGGATGCCCTTGGTACATTCCTGCTGTACTCTTTTCAGTTTACTCATGCTTGTTTTCTTATAAGGTTTTCATACTGTTATTCCATACTCAAGTTTGGGTGTAATGTAAATAACAAACAATGACTGCATCATTTTTTGATTTCCTAGACTTTATACATTTTTTATACAACCTATAGGTCTATAACTATCATTAAACAATTGGTTGATATGTTTAAAAAACTCATAGCTGAATCTAGCCATATACCCAGGTCCTTAAATGAGTCTACAGTTTCAATCATTGAGTGCTGTATTAAATATTCACCTTTCAATTTACATCTCCCAGATGGTTTTATCTGTAACACATGTAATTAGTGTACCCAATTTCAGGTCATCTGCATGTAGACTGTAGAACACCTCAGATGAAAACGTTAGGTCTGAAAGATACAGTCTAAACAAGTAAGGGCCTAGGACACAGCTCTGTGGTACACCCTAACTGTAACCAAGCATTTCACCTGTCCAGCTGCTGTATGATACCTGCCATGCCTATGTGTAAGCCATGCAGTATCCATCTGCTTTGTCCAAAGGAAGAAATGCATTTTGCAGACTGTTTTCTATGAACTAACCCATATATTTTACTCTGAGATGGAATTAGGGAGGATTTCTGGAAGTTCAGGATGAACCCCAACTGAGGAGCAGACCCCATGAAGAATGACAAGGCTTTGTTTATGTCTTACTGTGAGGCTGCCAGGATAAGATAATCATCCATGTATGGGAAGAGATGGATGCCCTTGATTTTGCAAAAGCAATTACTGCACCTACACCATGTTGTGAGCACTCTAGGTGAAACAGCTAAATCAAAGGGCAAAGAAGTAAATTGATAATTGCAGTTCCTTGCAGAGAAGCTAAGAACATCTGTGCCACCACCGAATAAGCATAAGAAGATAAGCATTTCTGAGACCCAGGGATGCCATAACAGGTGTTCAACCATGAAAGCTCTAGTATGGGTCTTCCAGGTGCTTTTCTTCTCTCCTTGAAACTATAAAGAGCCTTGAAAAAAATTTTATTTGTTGCTCTACTGGGGGAATACATTCCAAATCACTGATGAAGGAGGTCTCACAATCTCACCTCGTACTGATCTGAGACTTGTTCAGAGTGAATACACATAGCAGAAATTCACTCCTAATTAAAATATTATAAAAACTTTGAAATGCTGAAATAGTAAACACAACATAATTTAAAAAAATGTATGAATTTATTATAAATATAAGATCAAGAGGTACAAAAGCGCAAACATGCAAAAATAAAATAAATAAAATATTTTTTTTGGGGGGGGGGTTAAATATAAAATGGAATATCAGGCAGTCCAAAAGAAAAAACCTGTAGTAAAACAAAGATGAAACAGCAAAGCTATTAAAGCTTTAAGTTTAAAATGATCATAATAATGAGATGATTGTCACTGTCTGGTAGGCGACTGGTATGAAATCTAAACTGCCACTCTTCTTCACTTCCAGTACTTTCATTTTTAAAATATTGTCCATCCTCACCTCTACACTCACAGTCAACAGAATCAATAATAAAAAAAAAAACAGTAAGTCTAACTGGAGTGTCTGTTTAAACTGTTTGTTATTTCTAGTTTTGATGGCACTGCAAAAGCTTTTTTTAATGGTCTTACTCTTACAAAAGATTTTGCAGCAATGCTTAATACCAAAAGACCTTTCCATGAATTTTAACGAACATGACAAGTTGTGTTTAGCAAACTAACAGTACTTCCAAAAGCTTCAAGGGAAAATCATTGTGAATCTAGGTTACTTTCCTGCACTACAAGTGTCTTCCTTCACTAAAAAAGGCTTTGGGATTTCTTGATTTTTTTGTTAATAAAAGGATGTGAACCTAAAACTTTAGTCAAATCTGTATTGCCAGTAATTTGGTTTTACAAATGTCTTTCACAATCTTCTTAATGCTGCCAGCAGTTACACTACAAGAAATACCACAGGTAGCTGCTCCTATACTTTTATCAGAAGTTACTGTTTTATTTGTTACCTATGTAAAATTCTAGGAAATATGTGCCCTGTCTGTACTTCTTAACTTCTCTTAACTACACCAACAGCATACCCCCACTCACAAATAATAAAAAAATGTCATTAGAAGTAATCAACTAGAGCAAATGTATGGCTTGGTCTTCAACAGCTTTCCTCTTAACTGTAGTTATTTTGTGTTCTTAATTAATTAACGGCAAAAGAAGCTTTCCTTTGTTTTATAGTACAAACTATTCCTGTCAATAATTTAAACTTCTATGACCAAAAAAGGGATTGTTACTCTTACAAAAAAAATACTTGTGAAAAAATGACAATCTGTACTAGCAATCATACGAATCAAAATATTTATAATCTGCCCTCCATGGTACATCTTCCATGGAAGTGTATACATTTAAAAAAGTCAGTCCTATGAAGGACATTTCTCTCCCATTCTACAAGGACAGAGTTGGTAAACAATGAACCAATAAAATGAACCCTTTTAAAAAGTCACAAGAGAATTTAGCACGTCTATGCTTCCAAAAAGAAATACTTGGTCATTCTGTGATCAGCAAGAACTTTACAAAGTTTAGAATTATTGCTGCTGATATTAACTGGAATAGTAGCTCCATTTAATGTCCAGAGTTTCCAAAGATGACTGACACAGTAAGGATAAAGGATATTTTGAAATTACAACCATTAAAGAAAGAGCCTGCATCTTCCATTTGCTTGGCGGGTCTTATCTGCATATTTTTAGCACCTCTTTTAAAAAAGTTTTATCACCTTTTCAATGGACATTTGCATTTCTAACAATTACTTCCCACTTGGACTATTTGTAATTGTTGTTGTCATGTGACAAGCTATTTTTGCAACTGTAACCAGCTTGACTAATATAACTTGTTCTCTTGATGTCTCTGTTAAGTGTAAGAGATAAAAGTTTTGAATAGTTTTATTTGCTCCTCTGATATAGTTACATTATCATTTGCCCCACTGGTTCTTTGCTTTAAACTTGTTTTTTGGTAGACTTTGCTATTAAATGACTAGCGACTTTAGGAGCGATATGCAGTATCCTTTCTCATGATGAAATACATATAGTTGCAATAGTTCTGCAAGTCCATTTTAGTAACTTACTTCCTTCATACCTGCGGAAAGTCTATGGTCTTCATTATCTGTGTGCAGATCAGTCCAGGTACTCTTCACCCATACACGTACCTGTAGTAGTGTATGGTTACGGTTATTCCTTCCTAGGTACAAGGGTTGCAATATTGAACACTGGCATATATTTTCCTTCTTGCAATTAAAAGGTAGTGCACAATTCAGCATATACCACTTTTACCGTTTTCTCACCAGCTGATATCAGTTATAAAATATGGTCTTGGGCATAACTTCCAACCTTCAGCACTTGGGTGCAAGACTGCTAAGCAGAAAATGCAGTTCTACGCACTGGCACATTTATAGTGGCTGCATATAACATGACAGAATACAGCCACTGACTTCTTACCACTATGGGCAAAATGCAGCCATGGAAATCATGCTTCCATAGCACAGTCATACCACAAGGTGGATGATTGCCTTGAATGCAATACTAGTTTAACTTTATGACAGCATATACGCACATCATGATGAGCCACCAGACTCTTCATAATTGTGGTATGCTGCAAAACAGTCAATGCACAAGTTAATACCACATGCCATACAGCCTTGTGATGGCTCCGTGCGTTTCTTTTGTAAGAGACAACTTTGACATCGAGCTTTAAGCATTCTAATTGGGTAATGTGGTCCACTCTGCAATGGCATATTCATTCCTTTCACAGGAGCTCTCCTTTTCCGGTATACCATAGAACCGGACAGCTGACGAGCTAGCATGAGTGTTGACAACTCTTCTCGGAACACCAATTGTGTTCGTCGACGAATATTACCATATTGAGAATGAACCTGGTGATTCTCACTGTCTCGAAATAGTATGAATGCATTTGTAACAGCAACATCCCAGAGAAACCAAAACAGATATATCCACCACTTCACTGCCCTTCTACCGGTTGTATATTTTGTGCACAGCTGGCCTGCAACATCCATACCACTCATATAATTTTTGTAGCGTGGCAAATGAGAAGGACATGGTATCTGCACATGGGTTCCTTCTTGCTGCCTTTTGCAGATAGTAGACTGCAGTTCGATTGGGTCTGTATTTGTTGACAGCAGAAAGACTGTACGATTGTCTTTCCATGCTGTAGCAAGCAAGGGTCCACTTTGTCGCTGAATTATATCTCCTTGCTGAAGTTTCTTAATAGCCATATTGTTGAGGTCACCTGGCCATTCAGAACGATTTGTGCCCACAGACCCACAGCAGTACACTCCATGCTCGAGCAATGCTTTGGCCACGCTGACTGATGTGAAGTAGCTATCAAAGTACACATGATGATATTTTCCATGCAGAGTCTTAGTAAGCTTCATCAATACAAGATGTGCAAGTCCATCTTCTGATATGCCTTCCTCTTTTCCAGTGTGAACGTGGAGGTTACTGATGTAGCCATTGTGACCATCTGCCAGTACCCACACCCTCACTCCATACTTTTGTGGTTTGGCTGGTATGTGCTGTCGGAAGGTAAGATTGCCACGGAATGCTACCACTGCCTCATCCACAGAAACCTCTCTATGAAGGTTATATTGTGTTTTGAATGTTTTAAGTAGCAACTTCATAACAGGTCTGATAGGATGCAGCTTGTCATGGCCAGGGTGACCCTTGGGGGGGTTGGTGGTGTTGTCATTGAGGTGGAAGTACTGGCGAATTTTTTCAAATCTTACACGGGGCATTATCTTCCCTATGGGGTAATTGCCATACAAAGTATGAGTGTCCCAGTACTTTCTGTACTCAGCAAGACGTACCAGGGACATGTAGATATGCATTGCAAGGAATGCCTTGATGTCATCTGCACTGACTGGTTTCCAACGTGGATCTGCCTGCCCTGCAGCACACTGACATTGTACACTGTAGCGGTTGGTCTCTTCTGCAATTTTTGTGTACAACAATGGGGGAAACATAAGATTTAGGAAGTCCAGCTCATTCCGTTCTGAGGACATATATGTTGTGGGTCCCACTGGTGCCACAAACTCCTTCACATGCACATGATGTAATTCACTATCCCATTCACATGTGGGTGTGGGACTGGCACCTTCACAGTTAGTTGCATTACGATGTGGAAGCACTGTGTTAGTGGGATTTTCATCATGGTGCTGGAACTCTTCTTCCTGACTGTTCCACTCAGTATGGCTATATTCTTCTTCAGGACACAAAGGTTCCTGCACTGAAGGTGGTATATACATTGGCGACTGTGCTACTTCAGAATGGGATTCTTCTGGAGAGTTAGTTGGCTGGAATGTTTCACTGTCAGAAGAAAACTGCCTGGAACGCATCACCAGACCCAGGGGTTCATCATCACCTGAGGACAGTGGATCCTCAAGACTTGGAGAGTGCCTAGAGTGCACCACACAGCACAGTTGTTCTCCACAGGACTTAGTAAATGACTGCTGCACAGAGACCTGAAAACTGCTTTTGCCATGGTTGCAGAAGGTGCAACCATCCTCAAGGTCTACCGGGTTTGCAGGTAACTGATGTTTTGTGATCTCCACATGTTTGAGACCATTTTCCTCATCACCATGGTAGTACAGACATTTTTGTAATGTGGCAAACAGATTGCTGTCTTCTTCACTCCTTTTCTCATCACTGTCATCTGGAAGAAAGCCAAGGTCAGAATTAGTGGCCTCTGCTACAGATTCTCCTCTATCATCTTCCTCCATGGCAGCATTCCCCCCATGATTTTCCATGGTCGACGTCTTGCTCTGTGACTTGTGTGGCAGTAAGCAACGCTTCGCTCTTTTCCATTTAGCTACTTTTCCTTTGGCATGCAGTGTCTTGACATCTGTTAGAACAGAATAAAACAGAAAGCATTAGTAATTCTTCAGGGCACACAGTCTTGCTCATGTTCACGAGTACATCCACATGGCGTACCGACAGTATTTACTCTCTGTTTTGATTAAGTTGTTTTGAACACTTCAGTGTAACACACCACAAAAGCATATTTTAATCATATATGTCAAAGAAATATAAATAAATACAATACTGCTCTATAAAAAGACCCTCGTAATCTGCTTAGTGTTTACCTTTTGTCCGTTACAAATGCCTGTGTCGCTACACATATAGTGAAACAGTTCTGTTGGTGTACCCATCCAGAAACAGCACATGGTGCACTCATTGGCCATAAATAATAACAGAATTTATGGTCATCAGAAAGACCTTCAGTCGAACAAATTCAGTCTGGAATACAACACTCACACAAAATAAGTAAAGCACAGGACATGGACACAGCTAGAAGAGGTGCCCAGCACTCAATGCAAGGGTTGTGAATGTGTGCTTAGCCATGTCAACCCATGTTCTTGTGGAAGCCTTTTGGTAGTGTCAAAGGGTGCATGCACATGATCACTGTGAAAGGCATAACAGAGCAACTAGGTGTGCATGTCACCCCAGCGGGGTAGGGTGAGATTAGCTGAAATCCAAAATCACATCAGTGCTGCCCAGATGACAGCCATACAGTGATCACATCATATCCCCCTGATGAGAAACAAACAAACAAACCATGCTGTAAACTCGATGGGCATCAGGTAAATAGCCTAACATATCTGGAACCTCATCTGAGCAATTAGTAGCTTCATAATGACAAAATCAGCACTGCAGTCATGCAATGTATGCAAAAAAACATTTAGTAAGAGGACACAACCCCATCACCATTGGTAAATTCAGCAGTCAACTACCCATTGTAGAACTAAGGGAACCAACGAATACCCCAGTAATCCTACTATGTATTCATTCACCTGATAAAAACACCCATCTGCTTCATTTTCCATGGAACTACTCCTTCTGCCACTCAGTTCTGCCCCTTCCCTCCCATACCATCTCCTTCTTAGTTGTCCTTCCTCCATGTGACTTACAGATGCTTGCAGTTTCTGCAGTTGTTTATGACTACTTGACTCACAGCCCTGTACCTTACAAAACTCATAGCTGTAATTTACCCTAGACTGACCTGCAAATATGTATACAGGCATGCTAAGCTTTGATGAGCATTTTCTGCATGGAGTTATTATACTCCTTTTACAAATCCTTCCCTTTTGTACTGCATGCAATTACTCTGTGTATTACACATATTTCCTTATTGTACTCTGAAATACCTACCTTATTTTATATTTTCAATATGCAAAAGTTGCATAAACTTTGTAACTGCTTTTACAATGCTATACTACCTACTACATTGTCTACTGTAAGTCCACGATGGTGCAGAAATGGGTTCATAAAGGATTAGCCCATTTCCTCAGTCAGCACCCTAAAATAAATTAGTAAATAAAACCAAAACCATCTCTGTATACTCCATCTTACAAGTTCTAATGCACAAAACTAATGCTCACTGTGGGTCTGGGGAGAAAATTTACAATACAGAGACATACAGAGTTTGAAGATGTGCTTTTACATGTGCATTGGGAATGAGAAATGTCCACATAGTCAGAAAAACTAGATATTAATCAGTTTATAAGGCAGAGATGATCATTTAAGGTTGTAGATAAACAGGTAGTTTGCAACAGCAAAACAAGAAACTAATTTTGCATGTGGAAGTTCAGAAGGGTGAGCATGTGTGTGTGTGTGGAATGTAACAGCCAGTTCTAGTAAAACTTCTGGATCGTACCTGCAGGAATCACCTGAAAGACAGAGCTGGAAATCAGGGCCAGGAAGAGACCTACAGACATCTAAAAAAAGACAGCCTGTTTACTGGCTGGCCTATGCTGACTGTAAATGGTGGAAAGTAACCAAAGTACGGTTTTGTTTTCATTTTGGGAAAATGTTTTTAATTGTTGTGAATATCACAAATAAACCTGCTTTTTTATAAACTGGCGTATCCAGTGGTTCCTTGGACTTAAAGTAGTAATGTGTGCGTGGGTAGCTGCCCAAGGATTCACCATATGCTATTCCTTGCAAAACCTCTGTAGCTCATTGCATTATACTATGGGCTGCCAATTTCCTATAGAACTGTTGCTGTTATTTCCATAAAGCATATCCAGTGATGGAATTTTTCTTCTTCACTATCTCATGATAACCTCAGTCATAGAAGAATGAATACAATACTTGGCGAGTCAAAAGTAGACACTGATCAGGAGAATGTACAACCACAGCAACACTTGCTAGTGTTGGAGTATGTAGCTGCCGACCCCAAGAATGTACCTGCCATGAAAAAACTAACCAATGAGAATAACCTGGAATCCCACCTTGTGGCTTTTGACTGACATGTCATGATAGAGAACTGGGACCAAGCATATTGGGGAAAGATGTCATAGCATTTGACAAGAGAAGCAATAAAAACATTAATGGAAAGGATTACGTGACATACGATAAACTTGAAAAGAAACCGTTGACTAGGGATAAAGGAGAATAAATAAAATGTTATAAATGGACTTTTCACGCTGACAAACCAGTAAGGGCTCCTGTACATGATTTAAAACACATTTTAAAACTGAAGTTGGAACTAGACAGCAACTGTATTTACTTACTTATTTATTTGTATGCATTTGTTTTCCAGGCTAGAGCTGTGTTCTCCACAGAGCTTTTTCACAATTGTGAGCTGTGAACTATAAATTGAAAATTTTAGAAATGTTAGCAGTAGCGGGGTTTAAAGAGCTCTGCCTAGTAATATAAGAAAATGGGTATTGCATAGTGATGCCAACAAATCTGCTGAACTAGTTAGAAACAGGAAACTGAGTTTTTACATTTTGTCATCAAGTCTAAAACTGCAGAAAACATGTGCATTCTTATATGAAACAAAAAACAGCAAGTAATGCATGAATTTGTTTTGCATCTGGAGATGGGGGTCACACTGCTGTCACACTGCTATGTACTGTGCTACTAATACTCAAGGTAATGCTTAGTAGTAGAAATCTAAAACCAGAAATGCATGTCAACAATGAAGTTGTCCCTATGAGCTAAAAGAGTGACTTTCTCAGAGAGTTATTTTTGTGGCTTTCCCACTGTTATTAAGCCAGTGCTATAAAACACACTAAACTGTACTGCTGATCTAACCAGCATATCCTATAACTGAAAAGTTGAATAGATGATCATCAGCTTTAATAATTGGCTTAAAATTAATATTCATGTGGGATCCAATGGTGTCATGCCTCAATGGGATTTGCTGGACAAGCCACGCTGGGTCATAGCTCCTTTGGGTCAATTTGCACACCTGGCTTCTGGGGCGGATATTGGCAGGGGATATTGCCACCTATAGTGCCTTTTAGGCAAGGCTCAAATTCTAAACCTACCACCCTAGAACACCAAAAAGAAAAAAAACTAAGGTAATGCTGTCAATGCCAGAAGTCTCAATCTCAATCAGATGCACGCACTCGAGCCCCTTCTGGGAGGAGAGGATCATGTCTGTGCTGTGACAGAAACCTGGTTCAAGGGACCATCCAGGGCCACCATAGACAAAACTGCTAAAGACTGCTGTTACTTCCTGACCCACAGGCCCTCCTCAAAATCACCTTCTCACATGGCCTTCCTGGGATAACTTCAACTAACAGGATATATCACAATTTAACACTTCAAGCAGGCTAATACTCAAACCCAAAGACTACTCAAGCCCTGGAACTCAAACCAACCCAAACATAACTGGAGTTCATAAACCAGATATGAAAATGAACCTTCCATCACCATCACCAAACATATCCCATCTCCGATCACTCAACATCGTGATCTCATCATCCGACATGGGATCAAAATGTTCCCTACCAGGAGATACCTCACTGGTGAGATCAGATCATAAACTAATCCTCACTCTGAAATCCACCTGAAACAAAAAAAACACAAAAAAAAAACTGTGAAAAATTTCAAACACACTTCTAAAAAGTGTGGTCTCCTTAAGGCCCCTGAGCCAGTGGTGGTACCAAAACATTACTCAAAGCGCTGAATCACTTACAAATGCCTTCTACCACCACACAGTACATGGACTCTGGCAATCAAAAACAAAACTAAGACTCTCTGTACCAAAGGTCTCTCCCAGTCTGGTGGACCCCAGCCATAAACAAGCTCTACTACAAAAAAGAGACAAAGGAAGGAAAGAAAAACAGATTGAAAGGTAAGACACCTTTGATCATATAAGTAAAAAACTAAAAGCTCTCAAAAATAAATCATCCAAGGCAAATTTTGAGAGAAAATCCAAGGACTCAAAAGACAATCATAAGGCCTTCTTAGCTAATTTTAAACCTAGGAGGAAAGTTCCCAGATTCAGAATTAGTTCAAAAAAAATGAAAAAAAATTACTGAACCTACACACACATTGCTAACATACTGGCTGACAGGTTCAGTGCAAACTGACAAGCCTTATCTGCAAAGCCAGATTTGATGAATATTTTTCACCTCAAAAATCTAGATCCAAGAGGAATCTTGACCAATGGATGGGAGATAAATGCCCTTGGGCAGATAGCCTAGTATGAACCTATGAACCTATGAACCTATGAAGTGTGACAAGATTACACTTATAACACAGTCAGTGTTATATGTTATGTCACTGTTACAACTAAGCTGAAGTGTACTGTACCTTTAGATGGATAGGAAGTTCAAGCTCTATTACACTGTAGAATTATGACTACTCTTGTCAACAGTGCTCTTGCACACGATTCACAACTACCAAAAAGTGGACCTAATATGCATTCACAGTGACAAAGAATAGCCCCTTCACATACATCCCAAATTCATCCATGGTTTGGCACCTATGTCCCTATTGGACATAGGCCCTTGTATGTAAATGTTTCATCTCCCAAACTCCCAAGCCCCTGCTTACACTTATCAAGGGTAGCAGAACTTGTCAGAGATTTGGGGTGCAGGGCTAGGCTTAAAAAGGCCCTAGTGGTTGTTAGCTTAGTACACATCTATGAACCTATACAGAAATTCAAACCATTCTGAGAAAACTGTTACTCCTCTGGCTACAACCCTAATATGATTAATAATATTAAGAAAAGGTTTTCCTCATTTTCAAGTATTATGGAAAATGTGGAAGGAGGGGTAATCTGTAGACACAGAATGGCAGGCTAAGACTTACAGACGGGGCCAAAATGTGTTGCAGTTAGACAAGAAAAATATCCTATGCATTACAAAAAGTCTGTTACAATGACAGAGCAATAGATACCTAAAACTGTAAGAGGTGTCAGAATAGCAACTGAAGGAAAAAGCAGTACAAGACAGAAATCTGCACAGAGATGTACAAATAATATTAGCTTTGAAACAGAGGAAGAAGTTGGGTACTTAAGTGAGGCCCTCACAGCAAAGTAATGGTAGTAAATAAAAAATATATAGACAATGAAATACAACTTACTGAACCCATTTCTGATAGTGTAAAGCAGAAAGCTAAGGTAAAGGCAGATTGCACATAAAAGGTATTTATAAGTAAAGACAAAAACTGAAGGTAAATGTTGTTCTAAGATACCCTTGCAGAGGACGGACAGCACAGAGAATGAAAAGAAAGTAAGATGGCACTGTCCATACACACTAGGAGAGAGAGTGAGAACCACACAAAAGAAAAGGGAGTTCTCAAGAGGCTTGTACATACAGCAGCCAAAACAATGTTTAGCAAATGTGTTCAGATTAGCCCATGAGGCTACTGTGTAAATGTCTTCCACTGAAGCACACTCAAGGAAGGTGGCCCCATCCTCATAAAATGTGCTTTAGGCTACACCATGAATTCATACCCTGCTGACATGGAACAGATGTTGATACAATTGGGAATCCATCAGGATAGGGTGATATATGTTACCTGCATGCCAAGAGTTGGTCTGACTTCCAAAAATCTTTGGTACTGTTAAGTTTCTATGTCATACCGTCAAATGTTCAACTCAGCGAAGCTCTGTTCACCGAACCAAGAACGAATGTTCACCTAAGGCAAACATTCACGTCAGTGAATTTCTAAAACAGGGAATGGAATTACTTTTTTTCTCAAAAATCTTTTTATTGATTTACATAACAACAAGATGCATTGTTCTAGGAGTTGAGTGAAGATTTACAACCATTGGAAATAAATTGCAACTCATCCGGATAAGACAACATAACAAAACATCAATATGTACAATATATACAATAGGCAACCAATGAGCACTTCCAAAAAAAAAAAAAAAAAAAAAACTTAAAATTAAAGACATCATTAGAAAGTGTCACATGAGAGTAAATAAATTATACCTTATGTACCAAGACCAGAAAACATTACACCATTAAATATTGATAATACTCAGAACCTTTATTAAAACTTTGTTTTTTTGAGCCATTTTTTTGGGACTTTTTATCAAAGATTTTTGGGCGGCAAGGTATAAGTGAGACATTTTTCTAAAAGAATCCCAATTTAATTTAGTTCGGTCAAGCCAATTTTGGGTAATGTAAAGTTTAATAAGAGAGCAAATAAAAATCAATACCTGTATATCCATTTTGGAAAGATGCACAACAGGTACATGAAGTATAGCAATTTCCCAAGACAAGGTGGATTTATGATAACCCATTTTCTGCAACCTTACTTTTAAGGAGGTCCAAAGTTTATGGGAAAAATGACAATACCAAAGAATGTGTAAAAGATCAGCTCGGGGAAAGGAACAACACGTGCAAGAAGAAGATTTACTATCATTAAATTTATTCATTTTATAAGGAGTAAGATAGGCATTACTATTAATCATTAATTGTGTATAAATCAATTTCTTAAATGGGGAGTATTCAAAAGTGTTTTTAATAGCCCTAAGTTTTTGATTCTCAGTTATTTGCGGATTATGTTTCAACCAGACATCAGAAAAAAGACAGTTCGAGCCTTGTACTAATTTATTTAACAAGTTATAAGAGTTAGATAACATTTTCACAGGTGACGATATTGTTCTAATTATCATTTCTAAGTTCTTAACATCTTGCTCGGTGGGTATTATGGGATCCCACTTCGCCATGATCACCTCTCTTAATTGCCTTAAAATTAAGGTATACTTATAATTTACTTTCAAAGTATTATGAAGGTTTGCCATGACCAAATCTTTATATTTCAATAGATCCCAAACATTCAAGAACTTTATAAGGGGATACTTTGTTAGATTAAATGGTACTTTATCTAGCGTTATGTTAGGATTCAGATGAAGTGGTTGAAGTAAATGGAAAAACTTGTCAAGATTGATAAGTTTTAATAGCTCCTGAAAATCTTTGATCTTTTGTTTAAGAAAGTTAGATATTTTTAGATTATTCAGAATATCAATAGATATGAAAGGAATGGCCGTAGGATTTATATTCTTAGATAAAATGTAATGATACCATAGCTTAACCCAAGTTGGAGATTGTATGTGATGAATATTACTCATTTTAGAGATGGACCATAATTTATTTGCAGAAACAATTAAATAATAAAGATAAAAATTAGGTAGCCCTAAACCACCTCTGTCTTTAAGGATTGATAATCTAGAATAAGAAACCCTAACAGATTTAGGGAACCACATAAATTTAGCTAATTCCTTATTAATTTTGTCAAAGAAGGATTTTGGAATTATCTGATCTGAGGAATTAAACTGATATAAAAATTTGGGAAGAATGTTCATTTTGATTATTGCAGCTTTAGATAGAAGTGATAAATTCATATGTTCCCATCTACGCATGTCAGAAATTATTGATAGCCAAACCTTATTTAGGTTATTTTGAAATGCAGAATGATTATTATGTTCCATATGAATGCCCAAATATTTCACTCCTAAAGTAGTATGGAAACGAGAGTCAGAAAATAGGAAAGGTTTATATACCAAATAATTCAAAGGAAGAATATGTGTTTTCAAAGGATTGGTAAGATAATTCGAAGCAAGAGAAAAACGTTCAATAGAGTTAATTATTTTATTAAGATCTGTGATAGGAGTTTGAAAATATAAGACTAGATCATCTGCAAAAGCAGAGAAAACTAAATTAGTATTAAGAATCCTAGGAAACCTGTGAATAGTATTTTGAGTTATATATAATAATAATGGTTCTAAATATATATTAAAAAGAAAAGGAGACAAAGGACAACATTGTCTCATACCTCTGGTAATCTTTATAGGGGATGAAGCTGAACCATTAATGTAAAGTCTAGTAAAAGTTTCTTTATATAAGGTTTTTATAAAATTTATAAAAGACAAGGGGAACTTGAAACAGGACATTGTCTGAAATAGAAAATCCCAACACACTCTATCAAAAGCGTTGGATGCGTCCAGAATCAATGCATACAATGGGTTGTTGTCCCTTTTTGTAAGATGAATAATAGATTCCAAAGTCAAGGTGTTGTCCCATACATGTCTTTGAGACATAAACCCTGTTTGACCTGGGGAAATTATCGAAGGTAGAACCTGCTTCAATCTATTGGCAAGAATAGACGATAAAATTTTAATATCCAAATTAATTAATGAAATTGGTCGATAATTGTTAGGATCCGTCTTATCTTTATTATTTTTCAAAATTAGTATTGTTTTAGAAGTATTCCAATGAAGGTCAGCTATGTCTTTAATTTTTATGTAATTGTATACTTTGAGAAGAAAAGGAGCAATCACTGGTTTAAAAGATTTGAAAAATTCTGGTGTGAATCCATCAGGTCCAGGAGATTTACCAGATTTAAGTCTATCTATTGAATCATAAATCTCTTGAAGAGTAAGAGGAGCTGAAAGAAAATTTTGTTGATTTACATTTATCATAGGAAATATTAAAGAGTTTAAAAAACTGTTAATATGACTATTCACCTTAGCTTTGGAAGATTTAGAATATAACTCTGTATATAGTATTGTAAACAGATTCAAAATTTCTTTGTCTGTATTATATAATTTGTTATTGTATTGTATGGACAATATTTTAGGCCTTTCAAAATTATTTTTAATAATTCTAGCCAGGGTCCTAAAAGGTATTTGAGCCCATTCAGAATACGTCGCTAATAATCTTTGCTCCAATATTGATAAATTGTTTTGATGAAGTAAAATAAGATCTTTCTGACAATCTATAATTTGCTTTTCAAACACGGGATCAGGATTTAATCTACATTGTCTTTCAAGAGAGTGAATTTTTAGTTTAATAACTCTTTCTTTCTCATTAAATTGCTTTTTAAGATAAGCCGCTTTACCAATAAACATTCCTCTTAACCTCGCTTTACAAGCAGCCCACTGTATATCATATGGAATATCCGTTTAATCTAATTGTTTTTCCATATCTTGAATTATTTCTGTACATAATTTGCAAATTTCTTTATTTAGAAGAAGATTGTTATTCATTGTCCAATTATTTTGTTTGGATAGATTATCAGCTTTAAGATTTACATTTAATTTTAGTGAAATTCTAGAGTGATCTGAAAAAAATCTGGGTTCAATAACAAAGTCCAATAAACTATTTGAAAAAATATTAGATAACAGAAAGAAATCTAATCTTGACCATGAACGATAACATTTTGAGTAATAAGTATATATATCTTTTTTACTTGAGTACTCTATAAAATGAAATGGGTCTATGAGATTATATTCTAAAATTAAATCTTCGAGAGCAAGAGATGCTTGTTTATTATAGGAAATAGAACAACTAGTGCGATCAATGTCTGGGTTTATAATAGCATTCCAACCCCCCCCCCCACTATAACGTAGTGGTCTTTATAAGAAATGAGTATATTATAAATTTGTAAAATAAATAGATGTTGTTGACTACAAGGCCCATATAAATTTAGTAGCAGAAGTGGTTTGTCCAAATTCTGTAAGGTAGAAGTAAAAAGGCACCACCTCTCCTCATCATCATATTTCTCATCAATAATAGTTCCTTGAAATTTTTGTTTAATAATAATAGCCACCCCCCTAGAATTTGAAGTGTCCCCAGAGGCTATTATTTTTTTGATCCATTTTTTACAATTAACTTTATCCCACTCATCTCTGGGAATATGTGTTTCTTGTATAAAGCATATATTAGCTTGTGATTTATACATCAGATGAAATAATAAAGATCTCTTATCTTTATTTTGGATTCCTCTTATGTTCCAGGAATCAACTATTAATATGTTTGTCGTGTACAAAATAAAGATTTGATATCAGACATGAAGGAAACTAGTATTATTTCTTGCAAATACAAGTTACCAATTAAAATAAGGCCTAAACTAATCTTGGTAAAACATTTACTCTCAAGTACTTTATGCTTCAACATAATAATGACCTTTAAAATTACAAACTTCCTTCTTCCCAACCCCAGTGCCTACCCACCATAACATATCTATAGAAGGAAGAAAAAACAATGTCAATATACATTTAATAAATTTGGGTGCCAATAACTTCATAATGAAAAAGGAAACTTTAAGTAAAGTCTTGAAAAGGACTAAAACACTATTAACCCAACTAAACATATTTACACAACTAACAAAGCACAAGATGTCCGACATATTCAATCCCTATCAAATATACTCCCAAGTACTTATAAGACAAAAAATTATTGCACTAAAGTAATTAACCTTTTATAGCAAGTTTTATAATAGAGATAAAAAGAAAAAACAAAGGTCATAATGTTTTGGAGAAACTAATGAGATTTAAAATAAAATTAATAAAACCTATTAATTCTATGCATATTATAAGCTTAATACATGCAACATAACACAACAGCTCATCATAAATCAGGGCACAGAGAAAGAACAGTATAAATATAAACTAAACATACTGTCCCAAAAAATGCACTACTTATATACCTATTTCTAATTAAAACAGTAAAGTGCCACCAATCAACTAAAGTTAACATGTGATTAAACTATTACACACCAAAAATGTAATGTTACTAGTAATAATAAGATCATCCTCAGAACTATGAGTCAACCAATAACATAAGATATCTCCCTACCCACCTTAAAATATGCTACACATTAATCAACATAACAATTATTATAAACTATAAAACATGACCATATAGTTCAGTCAAAAATCAGCCTAGACTAATTAGTCATTCCTTTAAATTTATGTAGAATGTGTATTGATATATAATAATGGGTTACATGTTGCCCCTGACAGTCTGCAAGAGAAGAAGATATATAAACAATACCCCCAAATTTTTCATATTCCGTACCTCCCTATCTGGCTCATATTACAAGATAACTAACCCATTCACCATATGTTGCAAACGATTGTATAGTCAAAAAAAAAAAAAAACAACAGAATAATGACATTTTGTAATATATTACATACCCTCTCAGTTTAACGAGAGTTTAATATACATAGCATGAACTTTAGCACTCTTTTCCTGTATGCGAAGTATCAGAACTTCCGCATTCACGCAAATACCTGCAAGAGCGTTGAAAAGTCATTTGCAGAGCGTAAGACTTCTGAGAGCACTTTGTTTTTCCTTTATTTCACATTACAAGTTAAAAAGACTGCTATGAGGAAAAATAGATGTTAAATAACTGGTGCTATCTTCAGTTTCATCTAACGGAACACTGACAACAGCCTTGAAGTGAGGAGTTACTTTCTATTTCTGATACCAAGATACGTCGCAATCATGTGACAGATATCCGAAACTCACTCCTAATTCCTTGCAGCAAATGCACGAAGATGATAATTGTTTATTTAGAGATCTTGACATCATCCTGAATCCAAGCAGACCCAGAAAGAGTACGCGCATATTCCGGAAAGAAGACTGAAAAGAAACTAAATGTTTTGGTAACTCTATAAAGTCTTGAGACCATAGAAATTTCCCTCCAATCTGTTTTTAACACAGTTTTTGTTAAAAACGATGGCATTATAAAAGACTATTAATGCTACTACCTCGTAAACACTGTTAACTTAAAGATTGTGAAAATAAAAATAATCTATGATAGTGACAACACAAAATAACAATAAAAGCGAATAAAAACATCCTCAGAAGCTATCTTAATTAATCTAATTATAAAACCAGTCACCAGTTCAATAAAAATTAATAAAAATATTTTAACAAATGAAAGCATGTTGATTGAAACACAAACATCAATTACAGCTGATTAGGAGATGTACTATTATGACATTGATTCTGGAAGAGCCTTGAATATTTTAAGAAATGTATCTTTAGCTTCTTTGGGTTCTGTGACCATAAAACTTCTGTCATTACAAATAAAAGAAAGAGTGTTAGGATAGCGCATAAGAAACCTTATCCCTCTTTTAATGAGATCTGCACAATATGGTGAAAGTTTTTGTCTGTTCATTTTTATTTGCGGAGGCAGATCCTGTGAGAATGACAGTTTATGATTATTCCAGACAAACTGTTTTTTTTTCCTTTTAGCTGCTTCTAAAATATGATGAGCATCTTGAAAATTAAGTAATTTAGTATATATATGATCCGAGGAGAGGTGGAATCCTGACTGGCACGCAGGGCTCTGTGCGCTCTTTCTATAATTACAGTTTTTGACATTGCCTCACAGTTTAATAATGCTTCCAAAATCTGTTTAGTCACTGACAATAAGTTTTGATTCTCATAGGATTCTGGTAGTCCTCTAATAATGATATTATTTCTGCGGCTCCTAGCTTCTAAGTCCAGTAATTTAGCTTGAATTTCTATAATAAGCTTATCTTTAGCTTTTATATTTCTTTCAACTGAGTCAGCTCTTATTTCTAAGGCTATACTTTTACTTTCAATAATGTCCATTCTTTCACTTATTTGTTTTAAAGTTTTGCCAAAATCAGTGAATTGTTCAGAGAAATTTTGTATAGCACTTTGAATAGGTTCTAATGCCATTTTTAGTTCATCTAAATTAAAATTAGAGTCATTTTTGTCTTTAGTACTTACTTTAATAATCTCAGAAGATTGTTTAGTAGTTCTTAGTCTTTTTGAACTAGTATCTTTTTCAGGTGACAGCAAAGAAGAGAATTTGGCCTTTGTTGTCTGTGTCTCCATGGAATTAGAGTTGCCAGCCATATCCACAGCGGAAGTGTGAAGTCAGGGTAGCTGATTCTGAGAAGAGCCTTGAAGCTGCACGTGCCCAAAAACTGTCGAAGCCAAAATTGTTCTGAGGTAAAAAACTTCCAAAGCTGAATTTTCCAAAAGAATAAATAATCTTATTACATAGGCATAGACTCACAGGAACATTTTGTAAGAAAAACTGAGAAAAAATATTACTCCAAAGTTGTAAAAATTAGCCGGTTGTTATATAACAATGAGGAGCACAGTGAATAGAGACTAGTCTAGCTGGCAGCCATCTTGGAACCCAGGAAATGGAATTACTTGACCAACACTGCATCCATCACGTACACCACATTATGTCAAACCCACCAAGGTGGAGGGCTGTGCCCTGTGCCTCCCCCCCCCATATATACCAACTCCAAGATCGCACTACAGTGGGGAAAAGGGAAAATTTCCTGATGTTGGCCAACTAATTCCATTCCATGTTTTAGACATTCTCTAATGTGAACGTTCACTCTTGTCAGCTCGACGAATGGAGGTTTGTGGAGCTGAACCTTCGATTATATGAAATAGACCCTACTGTTAATGTAAAAAAAAATTAAGTATCCTCAGGTATTAATGTAATGCAACAAGTCTTTGTTCTCATAACTCAGAAAGAACACAAAAATATTGCTTGAATAAAGCTACACTTTGAAGTACCTGATGCACAAAGGAAGAATTTTGTGTGATTTGTCTCACTGTCTTTATGACAAATTAAATATGCCTGCTTGACTTACAAAGGCTGCAACTTAAAAATCCTTGTTGCTGAAAAAACTGGAATAAGAAAAGGGGTTTTCAAAAGACAGAAACTTAGGGCAGCTAAGTGGCTGACTCAAAGAAAACTCTGGTCAATCAGTCTAACGTGAAGTACAGATCCCAGAGAAGCATTGGATCTAGGACTTAGGGGTGGGTTACAGTTGAAATAAAAGGTACCTTATGAACTGTGGCAGCCATCAGAGATGGAAAGTCAGGTCCCTTGTAAAAGTAGGACATGTCTGAAAGGTGAACATTTAAGAATGAAGAGTGGAGCTTCTCATTGAATAGGAGGATGATGTGAAGGTGATGTCAGCCAGCCAGGGCCGATGTGAAGGAGATGTCAGCCAGCCAGAGCCAAACATGCCAGTATGTTGCTATGTGACTGGCCACATGTCTGGATGAACTTTCAGCCATGTTACATATGACACAGCTCATGTGGTTCAGCAGTGTAGAGAATGTGACAGCTTGGGTTTTCATCTTTGCTTTTCACCCCATCCAGACCATCAGCCACAAGGTTTCTTTGGTGTTTTATGCACCTCTGAAAATAAACCATGTGTAGCAAACAAATCATCCTCAAACACAGCATTGAGTGTGCTTCCTGAGCCTGCCATTAATCCCATCTTCTTATCTAACAGATGGAAGGCTAGGCTCTGGGATGTGGAAGTCTGCTTGAAGGCTGATGCATGCATGATAGTACCTGGCATTGGGTCTCTAGCCAGACCAACCAGTCTCTGGGAAGACCAACTTTTGACTGCTTTCTAAGAACTAAAGCTACTGTATCAGGGTTGTTCCAGGCAAACCTAGTGACATCCTTGAGAAAATCCACCAGGAGTGGAATCATCTGGAAGGCCTGGAGATTAACTGGTATGCTTCCTGCACACTTTGGTGGACCAACCCTCCATTGTCCTGCATCAAATTGAGAAATTCCATGTACTTGGGGAGAAGTGGGATGACTCAAGGGAAACCCAATTCTCCTTCTTCACTGTCTAAGCTGCTGGTGGGAAGCTCTTCTGGAGAATTCAAATGCCTGGATTTAGAAGGGGCTTGAAAGGCTGTCTTATGGGAGCATTCCAAATCAGAAAAACAAGATGGCCTTTTTTATAACATGCTTACACAAGTAAGGCTGTAGAGGCATTTTGAAGGGATATCCGGAGAATGCAGAGCTTGCCACCCAGTGGTGTAAACCTTGGCTTGAGATGATTGTCACTGTCAAAGTGACACCCCAACCCATGTCCAAAAATGGTAAAATGGGGTTGAGGATGGATGGATGGATCGGGAGGACATTGTCCTATAGTAGTTTGTTTAACAGCAACAGAAACCTGGATTTATTTGTGTATCTAAACTATCAAACTTTGCTGAGCTATAACAGCATAAGACTGCACAGGCACCCCTTGCATTGCTGCCAAGAGTACCAGACCCAAATCCAGTATGGCTGTAACTGCACTTCCAGTTTGAGAGGACTGAGAGCTGGAACCAGAAGGTAGACAGCAGATGTTCTGGAATATATACTGGACACGGATGTCAACAGAGAAGTGAGTTACAATGTTAGATGCAGGTCCTAAATGCACACTACCAGGTAATGTTAGAGGGCATGAAAAGGCAGTTGCATAAAATTACACCAAATACCTGAGTTGGCACACTGTCACTAAAAGTGGAGTTATGTGTGGTGACAGCACATTGTCACTAAAAGTGGAGTAACGCATGGTGACAGCACACTGTCACTAAAACTGGAGTAATGTGTGGTGATAGCACACTGTCACTAAAACTGGAGTAATGCGTGGTGACAGCACATTGTCACTAAAAGTGGAGTAATGCAGGGTGACAGCACACTGTCACTAAAAGTGGAGTAATGCGCGGTGACAGCACACTGTTATTAAAACTGGAGTAATGAGTGGTGACAGCACACTGTCACTAAAAGTGGAGTAATGCGTGGTGACAGCACACTGTCACTAAAACTGGAGTAATGCATGGTGTCAGCACACTGTCACTAAAACTGGTGTAATGTGTGGTGATAGCACACTGTCACTAAAACTGGAATAATTCCTGGGTGACAGCACACTGTCACTAAAACTGGAGTAATGCCTGGTGACAGCACGCTGTCACTAAAACTGGAGTAATGCATGGTGACAGCACACTGTCACTAAAACTGGAGTAATGCATGGTCACAGCACACTGTCACTAAAACTGGAGTAATGTGTGGTGATAGCACACTGTCACTAAAACTGAAGTAATGCGTGGTGACAGCACACTGTCACTAAAACTGGAGTAATGCATGGTGACAGCACACTGTCACTAAAACTGGAGTAATGCGTGCTGACAGCACACTGTCACTAAAACTGGAGTAATGCACGTTAACAACTACACAACTGACACTGGTAGCTTAAGGGTTCCTAGTGCTGATGTAAACACCGGGGAGCAAGTGGATATCTGTGAGGGAATCCAGGCCAAGTCAACATGCAAAGAGAAGGAGTCTTGGTGGTTTCTTTCACTGGTTCCAGGAGACATGAAAGCCAACATCATCCCTCTCTGATCCCATACATCCTGGCCATTGGCTTTAGGTCTACTGATGTTGCTGAAGAGGAAGTGTCTGGGTCCAGGATCAAGTGTCTCTTGGTGCCAACATGTGCTGAAAATGCTGAGACAAGGGTTCCAATACAAGAACAATGGAATAAAACTCCATGTTTGCACACGGTGAAGTCTCCTTATCCGAGAAGATTGGCCTTAATACCACTAAGCTTAAGGCCACTTCATCCTATAAACTAGGAGCTCAGGAAGATGTAACTTCCAACACAGGAGCTGCTAAATAGCCTTTCAGGTCTCTGAAGGAAGCTGGGTTCTTGAAGGACTGGACTCAGTGTCACAGTCTTGCAGACAAAGAGAATGAGATATGGTAGAAGGCTTTTTGCACTAGATGTGGTAAAAGTTTGTCTCAATGACAACGAATTCTGATGCTACTGAAACCTCTGCAGATCAAGTAAAGAAAAGAAATATGCTGCTGTTCTAAAATAGACTGCACTACAACAGACATTGCCACTGGGTATAATCCAATGTCCACAGGCATACTCTTTGAAAAGGGGCTGAGCTATTGTAAAGCTGGACAAGGGAGAGCCTAAAGGGTCTGTGCATTGACACTGCGGTAGACAAAGAGTGGGAAAATGTAACACTTAGCAAAAAAGGACAAAAAATAATAAGAAATAGTTACCAAAAGCTCATTAAGTATAACAGTACAATCTGGGGGTGAAATCAGTATGAAAAATCTCTCTCTCCTTCTCTCTCTCTCTCTCTATATATATATATATATATATATATGTATATAAAACAATGCACTCTGAGAACTACCTTAAGGGTCTGAATTCAGCACGAGAAGAAGAGAAGCTGGCAGATAGCACTATCATGGGAATGTGACAATGACAATTCTTGGAAATGGAATGTGTCAGTTTTTGCAGCACACAGTCATTCAAGGTACCACAGAGTGACCCTTTCTTATTAAATCAGTAGGAACTCCACATGCACAGAATACTGCCGGACAGTGACAGATGTACTATGTAGGTGGAGCAGAAAAATTAGTCCACATTAAAAATGAAAACAAGCAAATACCACCCAAGAATGAATCAAAATACTGTGTTTAGTTTTTTTAATTAAAACACACTAAAATGGAGCACATTGTAGTTGCCAGCTTTCATTGTATGATTCTGGCCACTCATGAAATTCAGTTAATAAACAAAGACAATGGGGAAAAATAAGAATATCATATCTAAAATCATCAGACATTATGTTCAATTTTTTAAATTAGAAACACAGTGCCGGGATAGTGAATTTAAGCCAGAAAGCTTTTATATTGTAACAAATCATTTGATGAATGTGCTGCATGAAATAGAAGCTAGTAACCTACATTCTTAATCCTCAAACATTTTACCTCTAGTTATAAAACGTTGTCTCATGATGCCGGCCTGTACAAGTTTTCTTCCTCCTCTACTACATTATTTCTTATTAACACTGTATCTAACATGCATAATGTCGGACTGTTTTGCCTGTTTTGAGTACCGCAATGAATAATACTGTGCAACAAACAGATGGGAAAGTACAATTGTGCAAGAACTTGCTATAACAGCAAACATTGGCTTAAATCAATGTTGCTGAAATCCCATTTGCAGGACTATTGCCAAGCTACAGCCTAATTTCCAGATCATAGTACCCCTCCCCTTCCAGGCATGGCAGAAGTCCATCTGTTGGGAAGACCAGGACACTCCTAGTATAGCCATCCATCCATCCATCCATTACATTTTACTGTCCTGTTGCCCAAAATATAAAAATAATTTATCAAATAAGGTAAACAACAAGGTCCTGATTTAATCTTTATGATGACAGGAAGAAAAAGTCAAATTAAATCTAGCTGTAGGAAAGGAAAGAGAAGGAGGGATACCTAAATTACTCCTACCTGAGCGGGCCCGGGGGGGTGGGGTGGGGAGACAGTGAGTAGCATAAAGATAGGGTACCCTATATCCTTGCCCAGAGTACTCAAACCTAAAATGAGGGACTGGTGGGGGGAATGTACTGAAGCAGTTATCCACTTACTACGATGGTACATTCTTTCACAGCTCTATTACGGTCTTCATTTATATCACTGTTGCTGTACTGACTACATGGATAATTTCCAGACCTCATGGTAATAGGAAGGGACCTTAAACATATATGTTGCAGTATTGTCACAGAATCCCAGACCTAAATCTGGAAGAGATCTCCAGTTTTTAATGCTTGGAGAAGGCATGGATGGATTACTGTGTAGCTACTACTAAGACACCTCAAGTAGTCCATCCATTAAGGAAGGCCACAAGTCGTATACACACTACCTGTGTATGTGCTCCAACCCCCCCCCCCATATTTTTACTCTTCACTTCTGTAAGCAAAACAGAACATGATAGAGTTATCTAGAAACTGCCTATTCAGACACAGCCCGACCTCTTTCCTTGCTGCAAAGTACAAACTTAGCTAAATGGACTTTTTAGTATCCTTGGTTCCATGTAAATGTCATCTTAGCCGATTGCGTATATCCAGAGAATGTAATATTGTTTCCCTCATTTTAAGGCCTTGGAAAGAAGATACATAATGTTTCCCCTGCATAGTCCACAAAGAGGGAGCTACAGTGCTGCTCGGGCCAACAGAGCGCGAACAAAAGTAGGTTTGGCCCCCGTGTCCTTTACTATCATGATCACCCCTGGGACCAAAGGGATTGGAAGGAAATGCATAAAGGATGAGACCTGACAATTTGAAGGAGGAGGCTTCCTCTACCCAAGCATCTTTGTATGACACTCTTGTGAAGAATTTCTTCAGCCGTCTTTATTCACAAATAGACCTGCTTGCAGCTGAAATACACATAAGTGTTTTCCTGCAGCCAGGTGGGATAACATCTCTCATGTGCTGTGTCCTTACCTTTTAACCCGTCCCTCACCAAAGTCAGGTGAGATGGGACATAGACTACCTTTAGTGTCATGTGTGACTGCAGTGTTATCTCCCATGAGGTCATGTTTGGTCTGAAAAAGGGGTACAATTGAGCCCAGCATAGTGATATCCACTGTCACCTGTAGGACTCCTTTCTAACAAGCTGGCCTGAAGGCCATGAACAGTTGCACCAAAACCATTACTTCTTCAAATTGAATTGTCTTTCTTTGGGTTGCAGCCCACTGGCCTTGCACCTTGGGATTCTGAGTGTTTTCTCTCAGGCCAGGTCTGAAGCATCTGTTGTTAGGGACTGGTTATTAGAGTCATGGGTAAAGGGAACTAAGATCCAAAAGGATTACCGAGGCCCAATGAAGGAAAAGAGGTAGGAAGACCTGCAAGGTCATGTTTTGGCTACAGGCACTTTGAGGTAGATACTAAGTTTGTAAAGGTCAAAGATGTGTATCCCAGAGCCCTTCCTGTTTGGGTACCCAGAACAGCCTTGAGTAAGAATTCCATAGTTTGCTTCTGTTTCGGGACAGGTTCTATAACCTCTAGCAAAATGAGTTATTGAAGGATAGGGAGAACTAAAACTACCTTGTCTTTCTGGACAGGAGATGCCTCTCAATTCTGGACTTTTTGGACATGAAACCAATTCTGGTTGCTTTATGAACTGAAGGCTGAAACCCTGGGAAATGACGTGTAACACTTATCTGCCGACTTTAATGGCCTCCCACCTGCTTGACAACTTGCTTATTTATATGGAGTTATTCGGCATGAGGTACAAGAGACCACTGAGGAGCCCAGCCCACTTTCCCAAATGCCCAGAGGACTGTCTTTTTAAAAGACTTGCTCTTATGGTCATATAGTAGGCATCAGGAAGAAGCTCATTAACAGCTTATCGCCTTAATCCTCTAAAGTAACTGCAACACATAAAACACTAGTTTGTCTGGGATTTGACCCAAAGACCTCATGCATCTTAAATGAAGATAAAACCCTTAAACCAACAAGCTTAACTCATAACTCCTAGACCACTTTTCACTATCTTTAATAAGGGCAGGGAGGGCATAGGAGAGGTTTTGGTTAAAGGTAATAGTGGTGGGAGGCAAGAGATTTACATCAGGAAAATGGTAGGCAAGTACTCATGGAGATCATAAGATGCCCAGCCACATACACTTCTGAGTTCAGACACTGAAAGGTTCTTGCCACCCTTTTTGATCACTTGATAATGCTCAGCTCTCAAATCAAAAAGGGACATATATAACAACCCCAGTGATCATGAGTGTCGACCCATATAATCATCATGATTTGCCTGAAAGATAGACAAAGTAGTAATTTATTTGACTTGCCATGGTTAACTTACTCCACATGCTCGGAATATGTTGACTTAGCAATGCATCCTTTTAGCAAGTCTTGTTTATTTGTTGGTGTAGTGATCAGTGATCAGTCCCTAATGTGGGGGGCTGCAGAGCCACTGGGTTTGCAAAGACATAGGAGGTCAAATAGGAATGGAACTTTCATGGCTTGAAAAGTGAGATGCAGGTCATCTAGGAGTGCCCAATATGATACTACGTATAAGGAGAGCAGTGCTCATCCCCTGGGACAGTTAAAGGATTTAAGGCTAAGTATAAGGAGAGTTGTGCTCATGTGCTGGGACAGTTAAAGGGTTTAAGGCTAAGTATAAGGACAGCTGTGCTCATCTCCTGGGACAGTTAAAGGACTTAAGACTAAGTATAAGGGAGCTGTGCTCATCTCGTTAGACAGTTAAAGGGTTTAAGGCTAAGTATAAGGAGAGCTGTGCTCATCTCCTGGGACAGTTAAAGGATTCAAGGCTAAGTACAAGGAGAGCTGTGTTCATCTCCTGGGACAGTTAAAGGATTTAAGGCTAAGTATAAGGAGAGCTGTGCTCATCTCCTGGGACAGTTAAAGGATTTAAGGTTAAGTATAAGGAGAGTTGTGTCCATCTCCTGGGACAGTTAAAGGATTTAAGGCTAAGTATAAGGAGAGCTGTACTCATCTGCTGGGACAGTTAAAGGATTTAAGGCTAAGTATAAGGACAGTTGTACTCATCTGCTGGGACAGTTAAAGGATTTAAGGCTAAGTATAAGGAGAGCTGTGCTCATTTCCTGGGACAGTTAAAGGATTTAAGGCTAAGTATAAGGAGAGCTGTGCTCATCTGCTGGGACAGCTAAAGGACTTAAGGCTAAGTATAAGGAGAGATGGGCCCTTCTCCTGGGACAGTTAAACGATTTAAACCTAAGTATAAGGAGATTTTTGCTCAGCTCCTGGGACAGTTGAAGGATTTAAGGCTAAGTATAAGGAGAGCTGTGTTCATCTCCTGGGGCAGTTAATGGATTTAAGGCTATGTATAAGGAGAGTCATGCTCATCTCCTAGGACAGTTAAAGGATTTAAGGCTAACTATAAGGAGAGTCATGCTCATCTACTGGGACAGTTAAAGGATTTAAGGCTAAGTATAAGGAGAGCTGTGCTCATCCCCTGGGACAGTTAAAGGATTTAAAGTTAAGTATAATGAGAGCTGTGCTCATCCCCAGGACAGTCAGAGGATTTAAGGCTATGTATATGGATAGTTGTGCTCATGTCCTGGAATGGCTAAAAGATTTAAGGCCAAGTATAAGAAGAGCTGTGCTCATCTGCTGGGACAGCTAAAGGATTTAAGGTTAAGTATAAGGAGAGTAGTGCTCATCTCCTGGGACAGTTAAAGGAGTTAAAGTTAAGTATAAGGAGAGTTGTGCTTATCTCCTGGGACAGTTAAAGGATTTAAGGCTAAGTATAAGGAGAATCGTGTTTATCGCCTGGGACAGGTAAGGATTTAAGGCTGTTCATTTTTATGGTTAGAAATCCTGGAAGCCTTTCCATTCAAATGATATGCCTGGATTTGTACAAGGCCTTTACTCTATACTTTTCTCTCATCCTAGCTTCCACTATTTGACATCCCCTCCTAATCTTCAGCACATTGCCCACACTGATATTTTTAATCATATCTTTTGCAATTCATAAGGTAAATATAAAAAAAATTGTGGGGTGAGAAAAATGCAACCAACAGTTGTGTCATGACAGAATGAATATCGTCCTGTAAAAAGTCCTTGTGTGTCTCAACCTGCTGTACTGCATTAAGCTGGAATACATTTGTATTTTTACTGATGGAAGGTTCATCCTATTCTTAGTGGACAAACTCATCTTATACCTTTCCCAGGGAAAATCAAACAGTTACAATGCACTTACCACTGGTCACGGCATCAGGAAGTGTATTTTGTTCCAGTACTTTAACTCCTTTGGTATTACATGCTGGAATACTCCTGTCTCTCTCAATAAAAGACCAAAACTGCTCCCATGCGATATCATACCCTATGGACAAAATGTAAAAAAGAGAATGAATTCTGCTGTTAAGCTGTTCCTTCCACGGAGTATCTGCACTTTTTACTGTAGTTCATTCAAACACACTCACAGAAAAGTGATCAAGATAACGGAATAACAGATCTATATTTCATCAAGAGCCGTGGATAAAGACTGATCATTTCTGGTGTCAACAGTACTTTCCACAGTCCAGTGGTATTGTCCTCCTGCCTTCTCTTGTGAAGAAAACACTACTTCTTCATTTCCCTTAAGAAAGTTGTTTCCACATTCTTAACCTCATTTTTTTCATCTACTTTCGTATAGTTGAAATTCAGAAATATTTGAATCTGCCAGTATTTTTTTGTTTTATTAAGTAACTAGGTGAATGAAGTGATCCAGATGACCCCCTCAGCCAGACCCGGAAAGAAATGAAACTGCTTGCAGTATTCTATGCCAACAATAAGAACAGAAAATCTGAACATAAGAAAACACTGTGTGTATATGACTATGCAAAGTAACTCAAATCTATACCACAGTAGAAATCAGAAACGATACTTCTGCAATAATTTACTGCTCTGATGTCCATGAATTTGCAGCCTGTCAATACCCATAAAAGTATACAATTATTTCAAAATATGTGTCAAGTTTTGACTCTTAAAGAATTAACATGGAACAGTCCTGACATCTGCAAGTAGTTAATCCTAAATATTCTGGAGGAGAGAAAGTCCCATAACTTTTACTAGTTTGAGGTTAGGAGAACAGACTGCTGAAGCACATGGAATTCATGCATATTTACAAAAAATATGCTGTACCCTTCCCAAGAAGAATCCTGTGCCCAAGGCATGGCCATGAGTAATAAGTAACCAAATGGTACAGTAATGAGCACAGGAGGCTGTCTATACAGCCCTGAATGGGCAGCCAGCCAACCCCAGAGACAAAGAAAATATATGCTCACTTTGGGGAGCTAAGAGAACAGAGTTCATTGTTTTAGTATGTAAAGACAAGAACCTGTGCAATTTATCAAAAGAAGCATATGACAAGTAAGGAGAATTCTACAAATGAAAGGCCAAGGGATTATAGATGTGAGGAGAACTCTACATATGGAAGGCCAAGTGACTATAGATGTGAGGAGAATTATACGTACGAAACGCCAAGTGACTATAGATGTGAGGAGAATTATACATACAGAGGGCCAAGTGACTATAGATGTGAGGAGAATTATACGTACGAAAGGCCAAGTGACTATAGATGTGAAGAGAATTCTACATATGGAAGGCCAAGTGACTATAGATGTGAGGAGAATTATACATACAGAGGGCCAAGTGACTATAGATGTGAGGAGAATTATACGTACGAAAGGCCAAGTGACTATAGATGTGAAGAGAATTCTATGTATGAAAGGCAAAGTTACTATAGATGTGAGGTGAATTCTACATATGGAAGGCCAAGTGACTATAGATGTGAGAAGAATTCTACATATGAAAGGCCAAGTGACTATAGATGTGAGGAGAATTCTACATATGAAAGGCCAAGTGACTATAGATGTTAGGAGAATTTTACATATGGAAGGCCAAGTGACTATAGATGTGAGGAGAATTCTACATATGGAAGGCCAAGTGACCATAGATGTGAGGAGAATTTTAAATATGGAAGGCCAAGTGACTATAGATGTGAGGAGAATTCTACATATGAAAGGCCAAGTGACTACAGATGTGAGGAGAATTATACATATGAAAGGCCAAGTGACTATAGATGTGAGGAGAATTTTACATATGGAAGGCCAAGTGACTATAGATGTGAGAAGAATTCTACATATGAAAGGCCAAGTGACTATAGATGTGAGTAGAATTATACATATGAAAGGCCAAGTGAAGATAGATGTGAGGAGAACTCTACATATGAAAGGCCAAGTGACTATAGATGTGAGGAGAACTCTACATATGGAAGGCCAAGTGACTATAGATGTGAGGAGAATTCTACATATGAAAGGCCAAGTGACTATAGATGTGAGGAGAATTCTACATAAGCAAGGCCAAGTGACTATAGATGTGAGGAGAATTCTACATATGGAAGGCCAAGTGACCATAGATGTGAGGAGAATTTTACATATGGAAGGCCAAGTGACTATAGATGTGAGGAGAATTCTACATATGAAAGGCCAAGTGACTATAGATGTGAGGAGAATTCTATATATAGAAGGCCAAGTGAATATAGATGTGAGAAGAATTCTACATATGAAAGGCCAAGTGACTATAGATGTGAGGAGAATTATACATATGAAAGGCCAAGTGAAGATAGATGTGAGGAGAACTCTACATATGAAAGGCCAAGTGACTATAGATGTGAGGAGAACTCTACATATGGAAGGCCAAGTGACTATAGATGTGAGGAGAATTCTACATATGAAAGGCCAAGTGACTATAGATGTGAGGAGAATTCTACATAAGCAAGGCCAAGTGACTATAGATGTGAAGAGAATTCTACATATGAAAGGCCAAGTGACTATTGATGTGAGGAGAATTCTACATATGAAAGGCCAAGTAACTATAGATGTGAGGAGAACTCTATATATGGAAGGCAAAGTGACTATAGATGTGAGGAGAATTCTACATATGGAAGGCCAAGTGACTATAGATGTGAGGAGAATTCTATATATGGAAGGCCAAGTGACTATAGATGTGAAGAGAATTCTACATATGGAAGGCCAAGTGACTATAGATGTGGGGAGAATTCTACATATGGAAGGCCAAGTGACTATAGATGTGGAGAGAATTCTACATATGAAAGGCCAAGCGACTATAGATGTGAAGAGAATTCTACATATGAAAGGCCAAGTGACTATAGATGTGAGGAGAATTATACATATCAAAGGCCAAGTGACTATAGATGTGAGGAGAATTCTAAATATGAAAGGCCCAGTGACTATAGATGTGAGGAGAGTTCTACATATGGAAGGCCAAGTGACTATAGATGTGAAGAGAATTCTACATATGAAAGGCCAAGTGACTATAGATGTGAGGAGAATTCTACATATGAAAGACCCAGCGACTATAGATTTGAAGAGAATTCTACATATGAAAGGCCAAGAGACTATAGATGTGAGGAGAATTCTACATATGAAAGGCCAAGTGACTATAGATTTGAGGAGAATTCTACATATGAAAGTCCAAGTGACTACAGATGTGAGGAGAATTCTACATATGAAAGGCCAGGTGACTATAGATTTGAGGAGAATTCTACATATGAAAGTCCAAGTGACTATAGATGTGAGGAGAATTCTGCATATGAAAGGCCAAGTGACTATAGATGTGAGGAGAATTCTACATATGAAAGGCCAAATTACTATAGATGTGAAGAGAATTCGACAAATAGAAGGTCCAGTGGCTATAGATGTGAAGAGAATTCTACATATGAAAGGCCAAGTGACTATAGATGTGAAGAGAATTCTACATATGAAAGGCCAAGTGACTATAGATGTGAGGAGCATTTTACATATGAAAGGATTAGTGACTATAGATGTGAAGAGAATTCTACATATGAAAGGCCCAGTGACTATAGATGTGAAGAGAATTCTACATATGAAAGGCCCAGTGAGTATAGATGTGAGGAGAATTCTACATATGAAAAGCCAAGTGACTATATATGTGAGGAGAATTCTACATATGAAAGGCCAAGTGACTATAGATGTGAAGAGAATTCTACATATAGAAGGCCGAGTGACTACAGATGTGAGGAGAATTCTACATATGAAAGACCAAGTGACTATAGATGTGAGGAGCATTCTACATATGAAAGGCCAAGTGACTATAGATGTAAGGGTTGGGACGGTGGCCTAATGGTTATGGTGTTTGCCTTACAAACACAAGGTGTAGGGTTTGAGTCTTACAAGGGATAATTGGCTAGGCTTAAAATGGCTCGCAAGGGCAGTTAGCTTAGTACTAACCTATGAACCTAACCTATGAACCTATGAGGAGAATTCTACATATGAAAGGCCAAGTGACTATAGATGTGAGGAGAATTCTACATATGAAAGGCCAAGTGACTATAGATGTGAGGAGAATTCTACATATGAAAGGCCAAGTGACTATAGATGTGGGGAGAATTCTACATATAGAAGGCCAAGTGACTATAGATGTGAAGAGAATTCTACATATGAAAGGCCAAGTGACTATAGATGTGAGGAGAATTCTACATATAGAAGGCCCATTGACTATAGATGTGAGGAGAATTCTACATATGAAAGGCCAAGTGACTATAGATGTGAAGAGAATTCTACATATGGAAAGGCCAAGTGACTATAGATGTGAGGAGAATTCTACATATAGAAGGCCAAGTGACTATAGATGTGAAGAGAATTCTACACATGAAAGGCCAAGTGACTACAGATGTGAGGAGAATTCTACATATGAAAGGCCAAGTGACTATCGATGTGAAGAGAATTCTACATATAGAAGGCCCACTGACTAGAGATGTGAGGAGAATTCTACATATGAAAGGCCAAGTGACTATAGATGTGAGAAGAATTCTACATATGAAAGGCCAAGTGACTATAGATGTGAGGAGAATTCTACGTATGAAAGGCCAAGTGACTATAGATTTGAAGAAAATTCTACATATGAAAGGCCAAGTGACTATAGATGTGAGAAGAATTCTACATATGGAAGGCCAAGTGACTATAGATGTGAGGAGAATTCTACATATGGAAGGCCCAGTGCCTAATGGCTTCTCTGCTATAGGGCCAAAGACATTTGGGGACAGTGTAGTATCCATAGTAGGCTGAGAAAGTATCCACTTATGGATTATTGTAAACATGGAAACAATGTTTGTAGCAGATACTTGCTGCTGGAAAAGTACCTACAGCACTCTGGGAAAGTGCATTATTTTCTTTTATTTATTGGTCCATGGGATTTGTATACCCTTAAGTTTTATTAGTTTTAAGTCCGGCAGTTAGAGCAGAGGATTAAAACTGTGAGCTGTAATTCCTTTTGTACAGGGTTGGAATCCCTCAGTCCTCATGTGTATACTGTATGACCATAAGAAAATTACCTAACTAGACGGTTTTGGGGGTCCCTGGAAATTTATTTTTATTTTATTTGTTCTTTCTTGACTGGGTTATTCCCACTATGTTAGTAGCTTCTTTTCAGGGAAGATTCAAGGTGGTATTTATACTACAGGGGGGAAATTTTGACCAGGAATTGGGAAACCTCCCCTACTGTTTTGTGTATGGGGATTCAGTCAGATGCGACACTTGTTGCTTCTGTTCCAAGTGCAAAGGTGGCTCGGAGAAACAGGGAGCACTATGGAGATGAATGGCAAGCATGATAATCTTACGGAGATTGCGGAATGTTTTGATGGAATAAGGCAGAAAGCAGTCGAGCCTTTGCAAGGCGGTTACCAGCCAGAGGATGTATTAACAGAGGAGATGAAAGAAAAAAGTGATGACAGAGTGGATAGGCAGAAGGAATTGTTAGTGAAAGAGGTTACACCTTCCAAGATATGGAGATGTTGTTTCAATTAAAGTTATACAAGGGAGAGGCCAAATCGCAATCAGAGTGTATTGTTACAACCATCCAGTCAGGATGGTTGCAGGATGTCTACTTGAAAGCTTTAAATGAGAAAAGTAAGCCACAAAGTGAGAAAGCTGTGTTGTGGCATGACATAATGGAGAGGATACAAGAAGAACAAGTGGAAGACATAAGAAAAGAAGAAATCATACACACAAACCATAAAACAAGGTGAAAAAAGAAAGAAAAGAAAACAGAGATGATAAGGAAGTATCATGTAAGAATAAGTAGTAAGAAGGAAAGGAAGCGTGAGAGGTATGAAATATGGGACAATGTTATTGCACCACTGGGTATCTCACCAAGAGTGGCAAGAGCATTTATTCATACAAATAACGACTCATTTTGTGACATTTTCTATGAAACTGGACAGTGTATGGAAAAATATCTAGAATATGAGAAAAAAAGATGATAATCCTTGGAATTTACATAATGTACAAGCATTTAATAGAGAAGTGAAAAAGAAAACGTTTGTGCAATTTTGTATTGAAGTAGAAAAGGACACTTTGAGGTACTATTTAATAACTGTGTACAAAGATGTTATGGACATTTCACAAATTTATGACAATAGAGGTTTATAGATGGGAGACTGGGATTGTGGTGGTGTTTTTCAAATGAAAAATGAAAATATAATACATGTACCTAATATAATTAATGTTAATGGAAATAGAGGGTTTGTGAAATAATGGGGTAAACCAAAGACATGTTTTTCTTTTTTTTTTTTGTGTGGTAAGAATGATAATTTAATTGGTAATTGTGATAAAAGGAAGTGTTTTATTTGTGGAAAAACAGGTCATGAAGCAAAAAGATGTAGACAGAAATATATAAAATGTGAACTAATGGGGCCTTCATGGACTGAGTGTGAGGTAAATGGAAAGGAAATAGGAGAAGGGATAGAATATCAAGTAAAAGAGAATGCTAAAGAGCACAATATAGAAATGGGACAAGCTGATAAGCAAAAGGAAGACATAATGATAAACGTAAATAAGTAATAAGGCCATGTCCAACCCAGAATTGATGGACATGCTCCACCTAAAGAAAACCTTATCCCATCGAGCCACACGCTCTAGGGATCTAAAACTCACCACAAGAATAAATAGGACGTGCTGGAGGGATAGATTCTTGTCCCAGATACTTCCCATGCTTTGGAACAAGATCCCAATCTACATTAGGCAGAGCTCCTCGCTAGCACTCTTCAAAAGAAACCTTGACGAGTGGATTGGAAACAGAAAGTTTACCCCGGGGATCACTTCAGTGGCTGTGCTGGACAGAGGCACAGAGAACTAATCTAAGGGGGGGGGGCGGCAAAAGCCAACACATTCTGGCTAGGCTTATAAATGCCTTCGGGCAGATAGCCTAGTACCTATCTATGACCCTATGAACCTATAAAAGAATTAAGTATGAATGAGGAACACCAAAAGTAAGTTAAAGGAAGGGAAGATGAGAGTAGTAATTCGTGTAAAGAGGGAGATGGAAAGTGGGTGATGATTAAAAGAAATGTTATTGGAAAAAGAGTTAAGGATAGAAAACATAACGTTAAAAAATATAGGTTTGGAAAGAATTAAAAAGGAAAAGGAGAAGAACAATAAATATTTTCTCAGAAGGTGAAAATCTTAGCTATAAATGTGAATAGTATAAAGAATGTTAAAAGAAGGTTAAGTATGTTGGAATGGTGCGAGTCGCTTGGCATGGATATTATAATATTATTAGATATGAGAATTTTAACAGAGGGAGAAATGAGACAGGTGAATGAATTATGGGAAAGTAAAGTTATATAGAATGCAGGAGTCCATAAGTGATCAGGTGTAATAATTTTAAGTAAAAAAAATTGTAGAAAATTTGGATTATACACAAGTGATACTGAGAAGAATGACAATACTAGATGCAAGATAAAACAATAAACCATACACAATTATTGCAATATATGCGTATATTTTACAGAAACAAAAGGAGATAACGTTTAGCAAGTAATTATGTTAGTATTAATATGCAAATAGTATTTGTAGGAGTATTTGTAGGAGATTTTAATTGCGATTTAAGAGAAAGGAGAAAAGGAGCAGCAGATGTGAATGCAATTTTAGAGATATTAAAATGTGGAAAGTTGTATTTAAGGGATAATAAACATTGGACATATAAAAGAAGCAATCTGAGAAGAGAAACTGATTATTTTATGACTTTGGAGTCATTTTTGAACTTAAAAATGATATACAAGGGGATAAAAACAACAGGGTTCTCAGATCATGTAGCAATCTGGATAGAGATACAAGAAAAAAGTAAAGGCATTAAAAGAATAAATAAAACAAAATTAAATGAACAACCAAGAAAAAAATGACTACACCATTATGGGTGGACCAAATAGATATGAGACCGTTCTTTAAGTACTGGACAAGTTGGTGGGTAAGTTTAAAAGAAAAATATTTAAAAAAAAAAAAAGCTTTTAAAATGGCAAAAGATAAGATAAGAACAATTATAATAATCTTAGTTAACAAGCATTTAAAGAGATAATAAGTAATAGAGAAGGATTTGTGGAAAAAGAAAAAAAGATAGATGAAATTAATCAAGAAAAAATATAAAAAATTATTATTTAAACCAAAGATATTTTTACATGGAAAAAAGAGGAAGTGGCATCTTACCTAAATAAATTGGTAAAAGAAAATAGGAGAGTAATAAGAAAATTAAAAAATGAAGAAGGGAAATCATGAATATGCAGAAAGAAAGAATGAATGTAATAAAAGAAAATTCTGAAAACATTTGCTGAAAATAAAATGAATACAGGACATAAATGCCAATTAAAGAAATTAACTGAAGAAGACAAGGAAGTAATAGAAAAAAAAAAAAGATTTCAGTGTAAGAATTATTGAACGTCTTGAAAACAGTAAATGTAGAATCAGCTACAAGATTGGATGGAATTAAATATTTAATATATAAAGATATGTTAGAATTGCAAAAAATAATTTTAGAGGTACTAAATGAATGGCTAGAAAAATAAATTGAAGATAAAAAAAAAAAATAATATATATATATATATATATATATATATATATATATATATATATATATACACACACACACACACACACACACACACACACACACACACACACACACACACACACACACATTTATAGATATATATATATAGGAGCAATGAAATTTGTATGGAAAAAAGTAAAAAAAAAAAAAAAAAAAGGTTCATAGGAGGTTACTAGGCTAATGGCTCTAGGGCCTTTACAAGCCTAGCCATGTAAAAACCTGAGTAACTTTATTGACCTTAGTTAGATGGTCATTGTTAGCAGAGTGATTCTGTGATCAGCAGTGACTGCCCCTGTCCATGAGGAACACAGATGCCACCCCCAGGGTGAATTTATGGTCACTCATCCAGTTGTCAAAGTTGTGCTTGAATAGGGTCATTGAGGAGCTCTGCTTCACATGGACTAGGAGCTTATTCCAGAGAAGTGCCATTTGCTGGGAGATATATCTGCCTCTCCAGCATGTTCTGCTGATGTCACAGGCTAGGTTGAGAACCCTGGAGTGGGTGACCCTTGCCCCAGCTGATTTGCAGATGCGCAGCATTTCCATTAGGGCTGGGTCTGAGGGTCTGAGACTGCTCTGTAGGCCAGGCACAGGTCGCTTGTCAGCAGCTTGTATGATGCAGAGTGCAGTGACAGCATTTTCATTTTTTTCATGTAGGTCATGTTTTGGAGGCCCTGGATTCTCTTGGTTAGAAACCTCTGTGGTCTCTCCAGTTGCTGCAGCTGCCTAGTGATAGTGAGGTACATGCAGAATGGAGCCTTGTACTCAAATAGTGGTCTGATAAGGGTTAAGTACAGAGGAGTTTTAACCTTCCTGGTCTTGGATGTAATGCCCCTGTTTATGAGATGTGCAATGTAGAATGCTTTTCTTACCACTATGGACACACAGTGATCAAAGTTTATATTGTTACCAACCTGTGTTCCCCAGTCTCACATCACTGAGTTTGAGCCTAGAAGAGTGCTATCTACATCATAATTAGCAGAGGCTACTTCTTTGCAAAAGGAGATAAGAAGGCATTTTTTTTTGTGTTAAGTTTTAGACCAGAAGTTAGGCATTGGTCTGTGTCAGCCCTTTCTGTAATATGTTAACATCATTGGGGAACTCTTTCTTATAGAGTTTACTATACAACACATATATATTTATAAACACATGTACATATATTTTGCATTCATTTTTTTTTATTTTTACATATACCTTTTAGATGTGGTTTTGACAAAGTATTGTATTGTGATTTTTTACAATGTTCATAATGTTTAACAACTTTACAATGTTGTTTGGCGCTCATTAGTTAGCCACATGACTTATTTTTAATATAAAAGGCTGTCAGTGTGTTTTTACATTTGTTCTGAGGAAGTCAGCTGATTGGACTGACGAAAGTGCTTAACTTGTTTTAATAAATTTTTCCTCCAAAGGGAGTTCATGTATGTGGATTCTTCTCTTTACAGTCCTTTCTGTAATATGTTAACATCATTGGGGAACTCTATGATTGCACCCAGTTTATAGTCAACTGCAAACTTGGTAAGCCACAGGCCATCAACTTTTGCCTGGACTTCAGAGAAATAGATTTCAAACAGTAGAGGGCCCAGCACATATCCTTGTGGTACCCCACTGGCAACTGGTCTACTGCTGTGTGCATTCTGTCAGTAAGCCACTTGGCTACCCATATAGTAATGTATGGGTTACTCCCAAGCTGGAAGAAGTCCTCTAGGATACACAAATGGGAGACTGTATCAAAAGGCCTTGGCTAAATCAAGATAGGCAGTATGAACTGTTATGCCCTCATCCAGGGCTTTTGTGAAATTCTCAAAGAAGTCCACTAGGTTTAATAAGCAAGATCTACACTTGACAAAACCAAACTGCGTCAGATCAAGAGTTTAAATGTCACCTATGTCCTTGTAGATAAGGTCCATGATGATTCTTTCCCTGGTCTTGCAGATAAGGCTGGTTAGGCTTATGGGTTGACAGTTCTCATGGTCAATTGATGGACCCCCTTTGTGCAAGGAAATTACTGTTGCTGTTCTATACTCTGCCGGGACAAAAACAGTTCTCAGGCTATGGTTAAACAGAGTGCCAAGTGATACTGCTAGGTCTTGTTTTAGACTGTTTAGTAAGCAGCCTGGAATGTTATCTGGTCCCATAGAGGCCATGCTTTTGGCCTTGGAGAGTGCTTGTATGACCCGTTCTTTGGAGATACTTGGTAGAGGACTGATGTCAGGACTGCTTTGGGGTATGTCTGTTGGGGAGAGGGGTGTGAAGTTATTGTCAAATCTGTTGACTAGCAGGTTAGCAATTTCCACAGGTTCAGTGTGAGTGTTACTGTCCACTATAAGTTTAGCACACATCTGTGCATTCCCTTTTAGGTTTAGGACATAGCTAAAGAATGCCTTATGATTGTCATTAGCTAGGAATGCTAATTTAGACTTGTAGCTAACCTTGGAGGACTTAACTAGATATCTGATTTGCTTCTTCAAGCTGTGGAGGGTATTCTTCCTCCATTGAGTAAATTCCCACCTCCTCTTTGATATCAATGTTTCTTTTGTTGTATAACTTATTTATACTTACAGTCCACTAGGGTAGCTTGTTTTTTCGGGAAGACCTGGTTTTGTTCCTGTTAAGTACAGCCGAGTCAATGCATTTGTTTAAGTGGCTATATAAGGCATCTGTGTAATCCTGTGTATAGGAGTCACTGTTGGCTATGTTGGCAGGGGCTTGAAACTTTTTAATCTGTCACTTAGTAGGCAATAGTTTGCTTTGGAGAAATTTATTATTTTTTTTTTACTCTTGTGGGGGTGTCAGGTTTGAGCTTTACTTCTTTACTTCAAGAGAGACAGATTTATGGTCTGACTCACCAGGGAGGGCAACACAGGAGGGGGCAGTGCAGTGACCTTCCCGTGTTAGTGAGCACTAGGTCGAGGACATTTCAACCCCTTGTGGGGGTGCAGACCAGGTATTTCATGGCATTTGAATTAAAGTCTGAAAACTTCAAATTGATCATGTTTCTGCTCATGTAAGTTGCCCAATCAATGGAAGGATAGTTGAAATCTCCCATGACGAAGGTGTTTGGCTGTACAGTGACTGACTCTAGCAAGTCCAGGTAGGTGGTGTGCTTCTCCTGATTCATGGTGGGGGACCATAGCTACATAGCTAATGATGTGCAAGAGTATTTCACCTGTAGTTAACTGGACCTGGAGGAGCTCAAGAGATCTGGACTGTTTCACCAATCTTGAGGTGTATTTGGATTTAATGAAGATGGATAACCTCCACCTTTGGTTCTTTCATGCTCATTTTGGGGTCTGAATGTGTGAATGGCATTGTAGCCTTGTACGGCCGGGGTGGTCTCTGCTGCCTTGAACGAAGTCTCAGTGACTGTACAGATGTCAGCATCTTCCAAGGTGAGGACTGCTTCCAAGGAGTGCAGTTTATTGTTTAAGCTCCTAGCATTAAGCAGGATGACCTTGAGTTAGTCTCTAGTGGCTTTGTTTACATCGGAAGTTTTGTATTCTGGACATCGCCTAAAAAAGACACTATGGGGGTGGCAAGAGTCTTTGCCAGTATCTGAATGCCTTGAGGAGACAGGTGAAGGCTCTCTCTGACAAAGCAGCATGGACTTCCCAGGCAGATACTGGATCCCCCTGTAGTGACACCAGAAGCTACACCAATTAACAAAATCCATCACTTTTTGGCTGTACTGTGGCATCATTCTAGGTGAAGGTAGAACGCTGCTTAGGGCTAGGGACATACTTTCCTGGGACACATAACTTATGTATTTGGTCATATCTCTCTTCATATAGTCCAGAGAGGTACATCTCTATTCATTCAAACCAACATGTACTTTAACACAGTCATAACAGTAACTGTTGCCGAGGGACTTGAGTGCATGCGTGAATTGATGGATGCTGGCCCCCGACAGGCAGCTGACCGTGACCTGTTCAACATGGTGAGGGGGACATCTGTGTGTCTCACTACTGAGCTGCCTATGACCAGAATATTAGATTTAGAGGTGTTTTGCCTTAGGGGTTAATTTTTGAGACACTGATGTGTGTGTTGTTATGTGTGGTGGTGGATTCTGTTCATGTAAGAGTATGTGTATGTTCTTTGCATTTGGGAGTTCTCTGGTCTTTTGGTAGGCTCTTACTGAGTACCTCCATGTATATGGGTTATAGGTTCATAGGTTCATAGGTTCGTACTAGGCTATCTGCCCAAGGGCATTTATAAGCCTAGCCCATAGTTATTTGGCTTTCGCCACCCCTTTAGTTTGAATAAAACTATGTCTATTATTTTGCTGTGCCTCTGTCAAGCAGTGACACTGAAGTAATCCCTGGGGTATATCTGCAATCCCCCATCCATTGGTCAAGATTCCTCTTGAACAAGGCCAGCGAGGTGCTCTGCCTCATATGTACCGGGATTTTGTTCCACAGCATAGGGAGTCTCTGGGTGATGAATCTGTCCCTCCAGCACGTTCTATTAATAACCGTGTCAAGGTTTAAGTCTCCGCCCTTGTGGTTCTGAGGGATCTAGATTTTTGAGGTGAAGCATATTCATCAAATCAGGGTTTGACATGGCCTTATATGTCAGGCACAGGTCACCTCTGAGCAAGCGGTATGAGACTGAATAGAGCTGGAGTTCTTTCAGTCGGGCAGCATAAGACATATTTTTGAGACCCTTTATCCTTTTGGTGAGGAACTTTTGGGGCCTTTCCAGCTGCTGCAGGTGTCGGGTCAGATACATTCCGAATGGGGCATTGTACTCAATCATAGGTCTAATGAGTGATGAGTACAGGGGACGATGACCTCCCTTGATCTAGATGTGAATCCCTTCATGATCAGGTGGGCAATGTAGAAGGTTTTCCTAACTACTTTAGCAACATGAGTGTCAAGCGAAGGCTACTGTCAACCTGGGTCCCCAGATCCCTGATGACTTCTTCTGTGCTCAGTGGATTGCCACCTATATGGTAGCTAGGGGTAACCTTGTTTTTCCCGAAGGGTATGACTATGCATTTCTTGGCATTTAACTTTAGGCCATGGCTCTGGCACCAGTTATCTGTTTCTGTGAGGCCCTTCTGAAGGATATCTGTGTCAGATGTGTTTTCGACTATGGCACCCAGTTTGCAGTCATCTGCAAACTTTGTCAGCTATAACCCTCCTGTGTTTGCTTGTACTTCAGAAAAGTAGATGCCGAACAAGAGTGGACCCAGGACTGATCCCTGTGGGACACCACTTGTGACAGGCTTTGAGTCTGACATGGCTCCAGCAACTCTGACCCTGTGGGTTCTGTCACTTAGCCAGTTTGCAACCCATCTTGTGATGTATGGGTTTACATTCAAGCTGATGAGTTTTTCGATGATACCTGAGTGGGGTATTGTGTCAAGGCCTTTGCCAGGTCAAGGTAGGCTGTATGGACTGCCTTTCCTCATCAATGGCCTTGGTGAATGTCTCGAAAAAGTCAACCAAGTTTAAAAGGCATGATCTGCCTTTGACAAAGCCAAACTGGGTTGGATCCAAAGTCTGCAAGTTCCCTATGTCTTTATTTATGAGTTCCATTATGATCCTCTCCATGGCTTTGCAGATAAGGCTTGTCAAGCTAATGGGACGGTAATTTCCAGGGTCGGTGTAGGCACCGCCCTTGTGAAGTGGGACCACAGTCGCCGGCGCCACTCCTTGGGTATGTATCCTGAGGTGAGGCTAAGATTAAACAGCTGTCCTAACTGCGGGTTTAATTCCTCATTGAGTTCGTGGAGCACACAGCCGGGGACACCATCCGTCCCATGGATGCTGTGTTTTTGCTTTGGAGAGCAGTTCTCACCTGGGTGTTGGAGATGTTTGGGGGCTACAATCCTCTGGTATAGATATCTCTCCTTTGGGGAGGGGGAGAAGTTTGCACTGAACCTGTCAGCCAGTATGTTGGCAATGTGTGTAGGTTCAGTAATCTTCACATCATTTTGAACTAATTCTGAGCATATCTGGGAGTTTCCTCCTAGGTTTCTAACATAGCTAAAGAAGGCCTTATGATTGTCTTTTGAGTCCTTGGCGATTTTTCTCTCAAAATTTGCCTTGGATGATTTTATGAGAGCTCTTAGTTTTTACTTATAATGATCAAAGGTGTCTTACCTTTCAAGGATTTTGCTCTATCTTGTAGTAGCTTCCTCCTTTTGTTGTAGAGCTTGTTTATGGCTGGGGTCCACCAGACTGGACGCTTGCCTTTGGTACAAAGAGTCTTAGTTTTGTTTGGGATTGCCTGATCCATGCAGTCCTGTAGGTGCTGGTAGAAGGCATTTGTAAGTGATTCAGCGGTTTGAGTAATGTTTACCACTGGCTCAGGGGCCTTAAAGGAGACCACATTAGTTTTAGAAGTGTGAAGTCGGCTTTTGAGAAGTTTTTCACTGTGGTCTTTTTATTTCAGGTGGGGGCGGATGAGGACCTCCAGCGAGATTAGTTTATGATCTGATCTCACCAGTGAGGGGTATACTTCGGTGTTGAACATTTTGATCCCATGTTCGTGATGATGAGATCAAGTATGTTTTCTCCTCTTGTGGGGATGGTGACTAGTTGTTCCATGGCATTTGAGTTTATGAACTCCAGGAACCTTTGGGCTAGAGTGTTTGGGCTTGAGTAGTGTTCCCAGTCTATATTAGGGTAGTTGAAGTCACCTAGTATGATGGTGTTTGGAGATACATTTATCCCTCCATTGTTTTCAGGAAGGCCATGTGAGGTTCCTGAGTTTGAGAGGGTGGCCTGTAACATGCTACAAATTGCAGAGCAGTCTTGCCTATGGTTAATTGCACCTGGATGGTCTCCGATGCATCGTGCGTTGCCACCAACCTTGAGGTGTGGGTGTCCTTTATGAATATGGACACCCTCCTTTCTTGGTGTTGTCCGGATTTTGGGGCCGAACGCATGATATGAGGTGAAACCTGCTAGTGCTGGGGTGCTCTCAGGAGCCTTGAACCAGGTTTCTGTCACAGCACAGACATCGATGTTCTCCATACTGAGAAGGGCCTCGAGTGCGTGCATCTTGAGATTGAGACTTCTGGCATTGAGCAGCATTACCCTTAGTTTTTTTACTTTTTGTGTTCTAGGGTGGTAGGTTGACAATTTGAGCCTTGCCTAAAAAGGCACTATGGGGTGGCAAGACCCTTTGCCAATATCCGGAAGCCTAGGGGTGACAGGTGCAAGCCGTCCCTCGAAGCAGCGTGGCTTGTCCAGCATGTCATCCCAGGCAGACAGACATTGGATCCCCTTTGAATGACACCAGAATTTAAGCCAATTATTAAAGCTGATCATCTTATCACTGTATTGTGGCATCATTCTAGGTGAAGGTAGGATACTGCTCAAGGTCAGGGTCATACCTGCCTGGGCTACATAATCAGAGAGCTCCTCAATGTCTCTTTTCATGTAGTCCAAGGAGGTACGTCTCAGGTCGCTGACACCAGCGTGGACAATGACTGAGTCGACTTGTACCTGCTGTTGAGAGACCTGAGTGCTTGTGTTATGTGGTGGATTCTAGCCCGACAGGCAGCTTACTGTGACCTTCTCCTTACTCAGTCTGGTGAGCGGGACGTCAGTGTGTCTGACTATGGAGTCACCTATGACAAGTATGTTTGGTGTTGTATTTGGCCTTAAGGGCAGTGACTGCTTTGCACACTGATTTTGTTGTTTATGTGTTGTTTGTGTGGTGTATTGAGTTTGCAGTTGCTTGGGTGTCTGCTTTGGAGGCCTCTGCTGTTTAGGTAATTTTTACTCAGAGCCTCCGAGTATGTCTTAGTGTGTTTATGTGTTTGATTCAGTGGTGTGGTTGAGTTATGTGAGACTGGTATTGTGGTGTGTGTAGTTGCCTTCTCCTCCTGCCTGGTCTTGCCAGTCCTGAGTTGAGAGAGCTCAGCCTCCAGTCTGGCTAAATAGCTGCATCTCTCACAAGTGTTAGTGTTACGTGGGAGGAGGAGAGGGTTGTCCGTGTACATGAGACAATTGTAACATTGTCTCAGAATTCCCAGATTCACCAACTGGGCAGGAGAGGACGCCAGCATCTGACCCTTCGACATGCTAGAAAGAATTATGAGTTGGTATGAGACAGAAAAGTAGTGGGCTTAGCAGGGAAGTGGGCACTCCTGGGGGGTTTTGCTAGTGAGAGATTTGTATAATATAGGAGTGCTTGACCTGCAAAGAGAATGCTTATAAGACAAGGGATATGCTTATAAGACAAGTGCTGAGCTTTTGAGAAGAAAAGCTATTTGGAACAAGTGCTGCACTTTTTAGTGTAGGTGTAAACTGTTTAGGTTCCTAACAGAGCAGTTCTAAAAATTGAAGAACAGACTTTCTGGAGCCAGAAAGAGTTTAACCTTGTTTAACCGGCGCTGCCCGATGCTGCTCTAGTGGCAACTCCGCTAAAGCACGTTAAAGCGTGCTTGATAGCAGGGGCTGGAAAGAAGCAGGAATAGACCCAAAAGGGAAAATAAAACTACAGTTTCAAGTCAGTAACCACCTCACGGGGGCAGGGAAGCTGCTCAATGTTAGTCACTGCCACTGATCAACAGAGAGACCCTCCTCCAGCCCAAGCAAAAATGGCCTCACAGAAACTTTCAAACAGTTCAGGAACAGCAAGCCTGTAACTGGACTTTTTTAACTCTCAGAAAAGTGGGAAAAAAGCAAGATTTTTTTGTTTGTTTTTGTTTTTTACAGAGATAGCAGAGGTTCACAAGTAATATCAAGTTATAACAGTGCAGTAAATGACCCCACACAAGAGTGCTAGGTCAAGGACAGAAAATATGCAAGTTTTAAGAAAAAAACGATTTAAAATTAAGTGCAAACAGGAATTTCAGCAAACAGATTTTGGTTGTGCTCTAAATACAGCTACTAATACATAAATCAAGTTTAACAAGCCAGAAAATGCTCAAGCTAGGCAGCTATGCAGAAAAACTTAGCAAATAAACAGAGAAAAAATACTTAAAATCTCAAAAGTGGCTCCCTTCTTCTCTCAGCGTTTTTTCCTCTTGGAGGGTGCTTCACCAACAGCCAACAAGCCTGAAAAGACGCCCAAACCACGAGGCAACTGGGTATCTTGACTTTATCTTGTGTGAAAGGGGAGATTTGTGCGCTGATAACTTCTTGTATGTCTTGTTTATTGTTATGTGAGAGAACTGATTCTAATTTTATGGTATAGTTACATCTCTCACATATTGTATTTGTTTGCTTTAGGAGCAAGTGGCTGTCAGAATATAAACTTGTAAAACAAAACTACAACAAATTCCTGGAATGGCTTTATTAAGTAAAACGTAAGTGCTTTTGTCTTGAATATTGAAACTTCATCATTACTATTTTAAAAAAAACATTCTAGGAGTTTGTTGTGGTTTTGTTTTACAAGTTTGTGGACTTTGGTCCATATTTATCTGGCTGTCAGTATACATGAGGCAATTTCTACATTGCCTCAGGATGCCCATGTCAATCAGGTTAGCTGGAGAAATGGTGGGAAACTGTCCATCCATTATGGCAGGTATATATTGTAGTAACTAGTGGGGATGGGCTAGGTGGACCAGGGTTTGGGAAACTGTCCATCCATTATGGCAGATGTATACTGTAGTAACTAGTGGGGATGGGCTAGGTGGACCAGGGTTTGGGAAACTGTCCATCCATTATGGCAGATGTATACTGTAGTAACTAGTGGGGATGGGCTAGGTGGACCAGGGTTTGGGAAACTGTCCATCCATTATGGCAGATGTATACTGTAGTAACTAGTGGGGATGGGCTAGGTGGACCAGGGTTTGGGAAACTGTCCATCCATTATGGCAGATGTATACTGTAGTAACTAGTGGGGATGGGCTAGGTGGACCCGGGTTTGGGAAACTGTCCATCCATTATGGCAGATGTATACTGTAGTAACTAGTGGGGATGGGCTAGGTGGACCGGGTTTGGGAAACTGTCCATCCATTATGGCAGATGTATACTGTAGTAACTAGTGGGGATGGGCTAGGTGGACCGGGTTTGGGAAACTGTCCATCCATTATGGCAGATGTATACTGTAGTAACTAGTGGGGATGGGCTAGGTGGACCAGGGTTTGGGAAACTGTCCATCCATTATGGCAGATGTATACTGTAGTAACTAGTGGGGATGGGCTAGGTGGACCAGGGTTTGGGAAACTGTCCATCCATTATGGCAGATGTATACTGTAGTAACTAGTGGGGATGGGCTAGGTGGACCAGGGTTTGGGAAACTGTCCATCCATTATGGCAGATGTATACTGTAGTAACTAGTGGGGATGGGCTAGGTGGACCAGGGTTTGGGAAACTGTCCATCCATTATGGCAGATGTATACTGTAGTAACTAGTGGGGATGGGCTAGGTGGACCAGGGTTTGGGAAACTGTCCATCCATTATGGCAGATGTATACTGTAGTAACTAGTGGGGATGGGCTAGGTGGACCAGGGTTTGGGAAACTGTCCATCCATTATGGCAGATGTATACTGTAGTAACTAGTGGGGATGGGCTAGGTGGACCAGGGTTTGGGAAACTGTCCATCCATTATGGCAGATGTATACTGTAGTAACTAGTGGGGATGGGCTAGGTGGACCAGGGTTTGGGAAACTGTCCATCCATTATGGCAGATGTATACTGTAGTAACTAGTGGGGATGGGCTAGGTGGACCAGGGTTTGGGAAACTGTCCATCCATTATGGCAGATGTATACTGTAGTAACTAGTGGGGATGGGCTAGGTGGACCAGGGTTTGGGAAACTGTCCATCCATTATGGCAGATGTATACTGTAGTAACTAGTGGGGATGGGCTAGGTGGACCAGGGTTTGGGAAACTGTCCATCCATTATGGCAGATGTATACTGTAGTAACTAGTGGGGATGGGCTAGGTGGACCAGGGTTTGGGAAACTGTCCATCCATTATGGCAGATGTATACTGTAGTAACTAGTGGGGATGGGCTAGGTGGACCAGGGTTTGGGAAACTGTCCATCCATTATGGCAGATGTATACTGTAGTAACTAGTGGGGATGGGCTAGGTGGACCAGGGTTTGGGAAACTGTCCATCCATTATGGCAGATGTATACTGTAGTAACTAGTGGGGATGGGCTAGGTGGACCAGGGTTTGGGAAACTGTCCATCCATTATGGCAGATGTATACTGTAGTAACTAGTGGGGATGGGCTAGGTGGACCAGGGTTTGGGAAACTGTCCATCCATTATGGCAGATGTATACTGTAGTAACTAGTGGGGATGGGCTAGGTGGACCAGGGTTTGGGAAACTGTCCATCCATTATGGCAGATGTATACTGTAGTAACTAGTGGGGATGGGCTAGGTGGACCAGGGTTTGGGAAACTGTCCATCCATTATGGCAGATGTATACTGTAGTAACTAGTGGGGATGGGCTAGGTGGACCAGGGTTTGGGAAACTGTCCATCCATTATGGCAGATGTATACTGTAGTAACTAGTGGGGATGGGCTAGGTGGACCAGGGTTTGGGAAACTGTCCATCCATTATGGCAGATGTATACTGTAGTAACTAGTGGGGATGGGCTAGGTGGACCAGGGTTTGGGAAACTGTCCATCCATTATGGCAGATGTATACTGTAGTAACTAGTGGGGATGGGCTAGGTGGACCAGGGTTTGGGAAACTGTCCATCCATTATGGCAGATGTATACTGTAGTAACTAGTGGGGATGGGCTAGGTGGACCAGGGTTTGGGAAACTGTCCATCCATTATGGCAGATGTATACTGTAGTAACTAGTGGGGATGGGCTAGGTGGACCAGGGTTTGGGAAACTGTCCATCCATTATGGCAGATGTATACTGTAGTAACTAGTGGGGATGGGCTAGGTGGACCAGGGTTTGGGAAACTGTCCATCCATTATGGCAGATGTATACTGTAGTAACTAGTGGGGATGGGCTAGGTGGACCAGGGTTTGGGAAACTGTCCATCCATTATGGCAGATGTATACTGTAGTAACTAGTGGGGATGGGCTAGGTGGACCAGGGTTTGGGAAACTGTCCATCCATTATGGCAGATGTATACTGTAGTAACTAGTGGGGATGGGCTAGGTGGACCAGGGTTTGGGAAACTGTCCATCCATTATGGCAGATGTATACTGTAGTAACTAGTGGGGATGGGCTAGGTGGACCAGGGTTTGGGAAACTGTCCATCCATTATGGCAGATGTATACTGTAGTAACTAGTGGGGATGGGCTAGGTGGACCAGGGTTTGGGAAACTGTCCATCCATTATGGCAGATGTATACTGTAGTAACTAGTGGGGATGGGCTAGGTGGACCAGGGTTTGGGAAACTGTCCATCCATTATGGCAGATGTATACTGTAGTAACTAGTGGGGATGGGCTAGGTGGACCAGGGTTTGGGAAACTGTCCATCCATTATGGCAGATGTATACTGTAGTAACTAGTGGGGATGGGCTAGGTGGACCAGGGTTTGGGAAACTGTCCATCCATTATGGCAGATGTATACTGTAGTAACTAGTGGGGATGGGCTAGGTGGACCAGGGTTTGGGAAACTGTCCATCCATTATGGCAGATGTATACTGTAGTAACTAGTGGGGATGGGCTAGGTGGACCAGGGTTTGGGAAACTGTCCATCCATTATGGCAGATGTATACTGTAGTAACTAGTGGGGATGGGCTAGGTGGACCAGGGTTTGGGAAACTGTCCATCCATTATGGCAGATGTATACTGTAGTAACTAGTGGGGATGGGCTAGGTGGACCAGGGTTTGGGAAACTGTCCATCCATTATGGCAGATGTATACTGTAGTAACTAGTGGGGATGGGCTAGGTGGACCAGGGTTTGGGAAACTGTCCATCCATTATGGCAGATGTATACTGTAGTAACTAGTGGGGATGGGCTAGGTGGACCAGGGTTTGGGAAACTGTCCATCCATTATGGCAGATGTATACTGTAGTAACTAGTGGGGATGGGCTAGGTGGACCAGGGTTTGGGAAACTGTCCATCCATTATGGCAGATGTATACTGTAGTAACTAGTGGGGATGGGCTAGGTGGACCAGGGTTTGGGAAACTGTCCATCCATTATGGCAGATGTATACTGTAGTAACTAGTGGGGATGGGCTAGGTGGACCAGGGTTTGGGAAACTGTCCATCCATTATGGCAGATGTATACTGTAGTAACTAGTGGGGATGGGCTAGGTGGACCAGGGTTTGGGAAACTGTCCATCCATTATGGCAGATGTATACTGTAGTAACTAGTGGGGATGGGCTAGGTGGACCAGGGTTTGGGAAACTGTCCATCCATTATGGCAGATGTATACTGTAGTAACTAGTGGGGATGGGCTAGGTGGACCAGGGTTTGGGAAACTGTCCATCCATTATGGCAGATGTATACTGTAGTAACTAGTGGGGATGGGCTAGGTGGACCAGGGTTTGGGAAACTGTCCATCCATTATGGCAGATGTATACTGTAGTAACTAGTGGGGATGGGCTAGGTGGACCAGGGTTTGGGAAACTGTCCATCCATTATGGCAGATGTATACTGTAGTAACTAGTGGGGATGGGCTAGGTGGACCAGGGTTTGGGAAACTGTCCATCCATTATGGCAGATGTATACTGTAGTAACTAGTGGGGATGGGCTAGGTGGACCAGGGTTTGGGAAACTGTCCATCCATTATGGCAGATGTATACTGTAGTAACTAGTGGGGATGGGCTAGGTGGACCAGGGTTTGGGAAACTGTCCATCCATTATGGCAGATGTATACTGTAGTAACTAGTGGGGATGGGCTAGGTGGACCAGGGTTTGGGAAACTGTCCATCCATTATGGCAGATGTATACTGTAGTAACTAGTGGGGATGGGCTAGGTGGACCAGGGTTTGGGAAACTGTCCATCCATTATGGCAGATGTATACTGTAGTAACTAGTGGGGATGGGCTAGGTGGACCAGGGTTTGGGAAACTGTCCATCCATTATGGCAGATGTATACTGTAGTAACTAGTGGGGATGGGCTAGGTGGACCAGGGTTTGGGAAACTGTCCATCCATTATGGCAGATGTATACTGTAGTAACTAGTGGGGATGGGCTAGGTGGACCAGGGTTTGGGAAACTGTCCATCCATTATGGCAGATGTATACTGTAGTAACTAGTGGGGATGGGCTAGGTGGACCAGGGTTTGGGAAACTGTCCATCCATTATGGCAGATGTATACTGTAGTAACTAGTGGGGATGGGCTAGGTGGACCAGGGTTTGGGAAACTGTCCATCCATTATGGCAGATGTATACTGTAGTAACTAGTGGGGATGGGCTAGGTGGACCAGGGTTTGGGAAACTGTCCATCCATTATGGCAGATGTATACTGTAGTAACTAGTGGGGATGGGCTAGGTGGACCAGGGTTTGGGAAACTGTCCATCCATTATGGCAGATGTATACTGTAGTAACTAGTGGGGATGGGCTAGGTGGACCAGGGTTTGGGAAACTGTCCATCCATTATGGCAGATGTATACTGTAGTAACTAGTGGGGATGGGCTAGGTGGACCAGGGTTTGGGAAACTGTCCATCCATTATGGCAGATGTATACTGTAGTAACTAGTGGGGATGGGCTAGGTGGACCGGGGTTTGGGAAACTGTCCATCCATTATGGCAGATGTATACTGTAGTAACTAGTGGGGATGGACTAGGTGGACCAGGGTTTGGGAAACTGTCCATCCGTTATGGCAGATGTATACTGTAGTAACTAGTGGGGATGGGCTAGGTGGACCAGGGTTTGGGAAACTGTCCATCCATTATGGCAGATGTATACTGTTGTAACTAGTGGGGATGGGCTAGGTGGACCAGGGTTTGGGAACCTGTCCATCCATTATGGCAGATGTATACTGTAGTAACTAGTGGGGATGGACTAGGTGGACCAGGGTTTGGGAAACTGTCCATCCATTATGGCAGATGTATACTGTAGTAACTAGTGGGGATGGGCTAGGTGGACCAGGGTTTGGGAAACTGTCCATCCATTATGGCAGATGTATACTGTAGTAACTAGTGGGGATGGGCTAGGTGGACCGGGGTTTGGGAAACTGTCCATCCATTATGGCAGATGTATACTGTAGTAACTAGTGGGGATGGGCTAGGTGGACCAGGGTTTGGGAAACTGTCCATCCATTATGGCAGATGTATACTGTAGTAACTAGTGGGGATGGGCTAGGTGGACCGGGGTTTTGGAAACTGTCCATCCATTATGGCAGATGTATACTGTAGTAACTAGTGGGGATGGGCTAGGTGGACCGGGGTTTGGGAAACTGTCCATCCATTATGGCAGATGTATACTGTAGTAACTAGTGGGGATGGGCTAGGTGGACCGGGGTTTGGGAAACTGTCCATCCATTATGGCAGATGTATACTGTAGTAACTAGTGGGGATGGGCTAGGTGGACCGGGTTTGGGAAACTGTCCATCCATTATGGCAGATGTATACTGTAGTAACTAGTGGGGATGGGCTAGGTGGACCAGGGTTTGGGAAACTGTCCATCCATTATGGCAGATGTATACTGTAGTAACTAGTGGGGATGGGCTAGGTGGACCGGGTTTGGGAAACTGTCCATCCATTATGGCAGATGTATACTGTAGTAACTAGTGGGGATGGGCTAGGTGGACCGGGTTTGGGAAACTGTCCATCCATTATGGCAGATGTATACTGTAGTAACTAGTGGGGATGGGCTAGGTGGACCAGGGTTTGGGAAACTGTCCATCCATTATGGCAGATGTATACTGTAGTAACTAGTGGGGATGGGCTAGGTGGACCAGGGTTTGGGAAACTGTCCATCCATTATGGCAGATGTATACTGTAGTAACTAGTGGGGATGGGCTAGGTGGACCGGGGTTTGGGAAACTGTCCATCCATTATGGCAGATGTATACTGTAGTAACTAGTGGGGATGGGCTAGGTGGACCAGGGTTTGCTTCTAAGACTAACAAACGCAGCTATTCTGTGGAGGGCTAAGGGTGGAAGACTGCATCCCACAGCCAAGTTGCTCTCTGGGTATTAATGCGCAACTACATTGCACACAGAGCACCAGTGGAGCTAACTAGGGTTTTCTAGCACCTATCAAAGGAAAATTGTGTTTGTAAGTGTGAGTCTATAGATGGCAGCACTAAACCTTGGAGAACCTCCACCAAACTGAGCGCAAAACTAAGCAAACATGGATCTTAAATACAAGCAAAGTTAATCAGTTTTAAAACAAGCTAACCAAGAGGAAATCCCAAAACTGAGCCTTTTTCTAGCAATCTGCAACTCAGATGGGTCATGGGCTACATGCTGCTGCCATAAGGGTGCAGGAGGGCCTTCTTAATGCAGAATAGCTGGTTTTAGTGCTCAAGTAATACCAAACAGCCTAGATTCAGCAAATCTGAATCTAGCCTATGTATGAAATACAGTAGTACTAGAAATTCAAATGCAGAAAAAAGTCATAGCTTTAAAAACAGCAGAAATGAAGCAGCAATTAAGCAAGATACAATTTAAAAAGTGCAATGCAAGCTTAAAACATACTTATTTTTTGTTGAACACAGTGGATGCCTTGGATTTATTTCAGATTCACTCCAGATCTCTGGCTAAGGAGACCAGTAGTGTTGAATAATGTAGATTATAAGATATTTATGAAAATAACAGAGAAAGGAACAGAAAGCAAAGTAAATAAGTTATTGAATGAGGCAGTGTTTGGGATAAAAGGAAAAGGGAATCGGGAACCTTTGATGATAATAACGAAGTGGTAGATGAGGTGATAAATGGAAATCCAGACCTCAGAATTCTGACGGGAGATGTGATCAAAGCATTTAATAAGATACAGCATGAAAAGTTATGGGAGATTTTAAAAGACTATAACCCAAATAAAAATAATTAATATACTTGTTTCAGAGTTTAATAAGAATAAATTGAGATTAATCCTAAATGGGTGGTTAAGTCAGGAGATGGAAATAAGTAGTGGTACAAGACAGGGGTGTCCAGCAAGTAATATCTTATTGGCTTTAATCATGAATGCAGCTGATAATGAAATAAAGGTTAAGTTTGAGGGGAACGGAATATTGCACAGTTGAAGGAATTCAAGTACCAGTAATGTTTTATTTTCCAGACGATACAGTACTAATTACGAAAAATGAAGAAAGGATGAAAATAGCTACTGGAAATCTTATTCAAGAATTAAAGGTGATTGGTTTAAGTATTAATAAGGAATTAAAGGTGATTGGTTTAAGTATTAATAAGGAATTAAAGGTGATTGGTTTAAGTATTAATAAGGAAAAAGTAAAGGACTAGGATCTGTAGATAAAATATCAGGTATTCAATTTATCAAAAGAAGAGAGGGAAATTTTGAGCATAAAATTTGGTAAAAAACAGCAGAGATTTATTTATACAGTGAAAAATATGACATACAAGATATATCTGTATGTTTTAGAGAATGTACACATTGACGTTTAGAAAAAAAAAATCATGCTTAATTAATTCATTTATATTGGGTAAGACTGTATATTTAGCAAGTGTGTTTATAATACCAAAACAGTATACGAGAAAATTTTATGTCGATAGTGTTTTCATTTATATGGTGATTAAGATTAAATTTAGTAAGTTTGTTTATAATACCAAGACAGTATAAGAAAGATTTAATTCTGGTAGTGTTATCATTTATATAGTGATTGAGATTAAAGCTAGTTAAAAGAGGAATACTGTACATTAAAAAAAAAACATGAAGGAGGACTGGGGTTAAGTCATCCAATTGTTCTTATAGTATCACTGAATTTACATAAAGTTTTTGACATGGTTAAAGAAAAAACATGATAAATTGATAATGAGGATGACGAAGAAAAAAGCGAAGGAAAGATGGGAAAAACTAACTAAACTATTTCAAAAAAGGGTAAAGGAGATTTAATTGCAGAAATGAAAATATATCAAGGGGAAAATCAGTATGGATAATGTAGAAAAACAGAAGGGAATGGTAAGTGCATGTAATGAATAAATACATACTATTACATATTTCAATGGAAACATTTGGGGGAAAAATAGAAGCTACAAAAGCAAGATTATAAAGATACGAGAGATATTTTGAATGTAGAGATTTTTTATGTAGGATAATGATAAATAAGCTACAAGAAAAAGGCAAATATGCCATATAAAAATAAAAGAAATAATTTGTAAGGAAAATATGCCATATAAAAATAAAATAAATAATTTGTAAGGAAAATATGCCACATAAAAATGGAAGAAATAACTTGTAAGGAAATATGCCACATAAAAATAAAAGAAATAATTTGTAAGGAAAATATGCTACATAAAAATAGAAGAAATAATTTGTAAGGAAAATATGCCACATAAAAACAGAAGAATAATTTGTAAGGAAAATATGCCACATAAAAATAGAAGAAATAATTTGTAGTTATTGTGGTAAGATAGAGACTGCAGAACATGTGTTTTTTTTAATGTGAAACAATAAGACATTTATGGCAATGAATATGTGACAAAGAAATCATAGGCTTGAAAAGTATAAAATATATAAAAATGGACATGATAGAATATGGGTATTACAGTGATAAAAAACAAGGCAAAGCCAATAATTGAGATACAAATTGTTTTGTATAGTATGGATTGGGTGGAATGAAAGGAGAAATTAGATAATTTGATAAAAATATAATGGTAACTGGACATTATCAGAGATTTGAAAAAAAAATATTTTGGTTGTTGGAAAAAAAAAAGAGTGCAGGGAATCAATAAAATGAAGGAAAAATGTTAATGTGCTGAATACAGTAAAAAGTGTAACAGTTGTAAATAACCGTAAACTAAGTTGTATATGTTGTATATATAATGTATATTATGGATTTTATTAAAGGACCCCTGCTTTTTTCAACAGACCCCATGGATCAGAGCTCTCTTTGCATCAAGGTCACTGGTCTGGCACCAGAAGGAGAACCTTTTTTCATTTAGCTACATATAATTTCTTGTGTTAGGTTTCCCAGCCTCAACATAACATTTATCATGAAATACTTGTGCCTACCTGGAATCAGGATAAGATCATCCAAGCTGGCAGCCTTATCATGGCCAGATTTGGGTGCAGCAGGGTACTCCTGAATCAGACAGTTTGCATGCTGACATAACACTTTGAACTTTCCTTTTGCCGTGCTGCTCAGGACAGGAAACAAGTGGTATCTTGGCTGAAAGGGTGTTAGCAAGATTACTTCTCGTCTTTCATTCCCAATTTTGTTCAGTAACCTTGGGATCAAGGGAATTGGAGGAAAAGCATAAAGGAAGAGAAACTTCTCCCATTCAGGGAAAAAGCTTCTGTTTTCCATATTTCTGGAATTGCTGTCCTGCCACCAAACTTTCTCAGTTGCTTGTTCAGAAGTGAAGCAAACATCTCTATGTCAGGTACACCCGCAACCTGGTCAGATCCAGAAAGGTATCTGTTTAGCATTCATTTGTGGGGGTCCGCTCAGCCTGTCTGCTAAAACATTCTGCTCTTTGGGAATATAGGCTGCAGTCAGTGTTATTCTCACTTTCAAAGCTATTTCCCAGGCTTGTAAGGCTAGACATAGACCAAGTAACAATGAATCCCTTCTTGTTTGATGAGGTACCACATCACAGCTGTAATGTCTGTCCTCACCTACTTTAGATAAGTCATGATGACTTTCATGACAAAAAGATGACTGGCATAACCTCCCTCCCCTCTCTCTCTCTTCATTTTTGAGCTATTTCTCCTCCTACACAACTGACCGTCAGCTGACCTTGTGCTTCTTCACTGCAAAACTGACATACCCTCTCAGACTAGCTCCGAGAACATTTGGGCCAGTGTGGAGACTGAGGCATCCTGGGGCAGTGCTGCACTGGTGCCATGGGAATTTTGTCACCCACTTTATTGCATTTCTTCTGCATGTATCTGGTAACACCCCAACGGAGGAACATGCAGTAGACAATTAGTACTGGACCACCTTTTCCTTCAACAAGAGTATGACATTAGCAGGACACCATCCGCGCCCCCAGGCAGTACTACATGGTTGTTTTCCCAATCACTTTTTCCTCATTTCTAAGTTCTCCATTATTCGTCTTACTGCAAACATCGGGCTGGTTGTGCTGCATCCTGATATGAATCTGAACTGCTCATCTCCCATCTAATTTTCCACTAATCTGCATATTCATTTATAAATCACTCTCTTCAGTACCTTCATGCAGTGTAACAGGGGTTTGATATCTGTACACTGACCACAGCTGTGAATTTCTCCTTATACTTTTACACTAGCACAAGAGTGTTTACTCTCCTGACATGGGACTCCAGGTATCTTAGTCATAACATGTCTAAGGCTACATCACTCATATGTATTACAACAAGGATGGAAAAGAAAGATCACATGCAATCTCCCCTTCACAGGTCAAGCTGCAATTATTACTTCAAGTTAATTATTTCACTGGTTAATCTTTAAAACATTTTACCTAGAAATAACTCTAGGGGGCAGAAATATTTTTTAATAAAAACACCTTTTTCTTAACAAAATCAGAAAGGAAAAGTCATCTCTGGTTCATTCTCTCAATTTTAGACTATAATCAGTTCACTGTATGTAATGGTGATTGAGTACCTATTCTTGCTTGCTTCAATTTCAACTGCAATAAGTAGATTAAGGCTTATTCGTGTTAAGATGCCCAATGTTGTTAATGTGTACTCTTGTTTTTTGGTGAAGGAGACTCCTAACTAAGCCCTTAAGTAATTATTTTACGTAATGCTGAGACTACTGTTGCTTGCCTTTAGTGATTTTTTTTCTATTTGGAACATTTTCTGCAGTGAGAGAAGGGGAACTATATTGTTTTAGGTGTTTACTGGAATCTGGTTAGCATTCTCTTATTTTACTGACTGAATATCTATTCATGTGTTCTTTAGTTTCAGCTGCACTGCACAGCCTACATTTTGCCCGTGTTGAGTTGCACAAGGTTGCTCATCTGTGCTTCTGTTTTTGCTAAAGAAAACTCAGGAACAAACCCTTGACACCAGGGAAGACAATTTTTTCAGCCAATACTGAAACTGCTGTTTCTTGCATGTAGCTATTTTTCAGTTTGGACTTTTTAGCTTTTCTCTAGTGAAAAGAGAGGAAACTGCATTGTTCTAGGTATTTAGCTGTTGAAGGCTGAGTGCACTGTTGTTTTTCTATTTGCTGTGTACTAATACTAAGCAAATAAAAGCCAACACTGAGACTGCTGCTGCTTTGTCTGACATAGCAGGGAAGACTGCATGGTTCTAGATGTTGAGTTGCTGGAACGTGGTTAGCAGTGTGTTTCTATCGACTGGGCTCCTACATGAGTGCTTTAATTTCAGCTGTGCTGCATGGCCCAGTCCTTATCTGTGCCAGGCTGGCAGATGTTGCTCATCTGTGCTCCTGATTTTTCTAGAGAATATTTCTAAACCAAGCCTTTAACACCAGTGAACAGCTGTGCTATGTGCAGTGATGTGCTATCCATGGTATACTGCAGTGTTAACACCAGTGAACAGCTGTGCTATGTGAAGTGATGTGCTATTCATGGTATACTGCAGTGTTAGCACCAGTGAACAGCTGTGCTATGTGCAGTGATGTACTATCCATGATATACTGCAGTGTTAACACCAGTGAACAGCTGTGCTATGTGCAGTGATGTGCTATCCATGGTATACTGCAGTGTTAACACCAGTGAACAGCTGTGCTATGTGCAGTGATGTGCTATCCATGGTATACTGCAGTGTTAACACCAGTGAACAGCTATGCTATGTGCAGTGATGTGCTATCCATGGTATACTGCAGTGTTAACACCAGTGAACAGATGTGCCATGTCCAGTGATGTGCTATCCATGGTGTACTGCAGTGGGAGCATTTACTCATCATCGTAGGGAAAGGTACCAAAAGTTCGACTATTTTTATCTTGAGAAATACCCTTCATTTTCTATGCTTCTTTTTTGTGCTTGCAAGTAGACTTCACTGTCATGTTTGTTCTTCCTACTGGGTCATTATTTACCACAGATTTGCTCACATATCTATTCTACCTTTAGTGAGCTGCATGGCTTCATTGCTTGTGGCAACAGATCCTGCTTTGTATAGCCATATTTGTAGCAGAGTAAACTATTGCATTACACAGACCTCTGACAGACTGCACACAGCTTGCTCAGCTGTGTTCTGTTACCCACTACTGCCCTTCATTGTGCAAACTACTATTAGGATGCACCGCCAACTCCCTAGACAGTGGCATTAAGGTACTACATTGTGTTGTTTTTATCTGCTGAGCATGTCTTAACATTAAGGTACTACATTGTGCTGTTTTTATCTGCTGAGCATGCCTTAACACTAAGGTACTGCATTGTGCTGTTTTTATCTGCTGAGCAGGCCTTAACATTAAGGTACTACATTGTGCTGTTTTTATCTGCTGAGCATGCCTTAACATTAAGGTACTACATTGTGCTGTTTTTATCTGCTGAGCATACCTTAACACTGTTGCTTCTCTACCTGCTTTAATAATATTGCTTCTTTAATGCCCAAGACCTATAGCCTACCGGTTGTGGAAATCTAGTACATTGTGTTGTGTTCTGCTGTGTTATACTGCACTGTCATACTATGGCACTCAAGCCTGCAAATTATGACACATGAACACATTACTGAAATTTGGGTAAAGTATTCTCTGTCATATAGTGCCATATTGTTTTGTGTTGTTACACTGTGCTGCATCTATTACCTGCATGCTGTGGCACCCAAGCCACTGTTGTGACAATATAGGTTCATAGGTTCATAGGTTTGTACTGGGCTATCTGCCCGAAGGCATATATTAGCCCAGCCACATTGTGCGGTATTCACCGCCCCTTTAGTAGTTCCCTAGACCCTTGTACTAGCAGCTAGTACCCTTGGCCCATATCTAGTAGTGCTGCTGTTGGTGTGATCCCTGGTGTGAACTTTCTGTTACCCATCCACTCATCAAGGTTCCTCTTGAATAGTGATAGTGAGGGGCTCTGTCTTATGTAGATCGGGACCCTGTTCCATAGTAAGGGAAGTTTCTGCAAAGGGAATCTATCCCTCCAGCATGTTCTATTCATTGTTGTGTTGAGGTTTATATCCCTAGAGCGTGTAGCTCGAGTAGATTTGGTTTTGCTAAAATGGAACATGTTCAACAATTCTGGGTTGGGCATGGCTCTGTACGTTAGACAGAGATCGCCTCTGAGAAAGCGGTATGCAAGAGAACAGTCTTAGCTTTTTCAATCATGCTGCATAGGGCAACTGTTTGAGGCCAGTAATCCTCTTGGTTAGGTACCTCTGTGGTCTCTCCAGCTGCTGGAGATGTCTAGCCAGGTACATTCCAATTGGTGCATTGTACTCAATAATGGGTCTGATGAGGGAAGAGTAGAGGTGCACCATTACATCCTTAGATCTTGATGCGAACCCTTTCGTGATCAGATGGGTCACATAGATCACATAGGGTCACATATGGTACACTGTGCTGTATCACACAGTGTCACACTGCCCTGTACTACTGTGCTGTGTCACACAGTGTCACACTGCCCTGTACTACTGTGCTGTGACACACGTCACACTTCTCTGTACTGCTGTGCTGTGCCAAACAGTGTCACACTACCCTGTACTACTGTGCTGTCACATACAGTGTCACACTGCCCTGTATTACTGTGCTGTGTCACACAGCTCTGTACTACTGTGATGTGACACACACTGTCACACTGCCCTGTACTACTGTGCTGTGTCACACTGTCCTGTACTACTGTGCTGTGACACGCACTGTCACACTGCCCTGTATTACTGTGCTATGTCACACTGCCCTGTGCTGTGACACACAGTGTCACACTGCCCTGTACTACTGTGCTGTGACATACAGAGTCACACTGCCCTGTACTACTGTGCTGTGTCACACTGCCCTGTACTACTGTGCTGTGACAAAATGTCACACTACCCTGTACTACTGTGCTGTGTCACACTGCCCTGTACTACTGTGACACACAGTCTCACACTGCCCTGTACTACTGTGCTGTGACACACAGTGTCACACTGCCTAGTACTACTGTGCTGTGACACAGTGTCACATTGCCCTGTACTACTGTAATGTGTCACACTGCCCTGTACTACTGTGCTGTGACACAGTGTCACACTGTCCTGTACTACTGTGCTGTGTCACACTGCCCTGTACTGCTGTGCTACAACACACAGTGTCACACTGCCCTGTACTGTACTGTGACATACAGTGTCACACTGCCCTGTACTTCTGTGCTGTGTCACACAGCCCTGTACTACTGTGCTGTGTCACACTGCCTTGTACTACTGTGCTGTGACACACAGCGCCACACTGCCCTGTACTACTGTGCTGTGACACAGTGTCACACTGCCCTGTACTACTGTGCTGTGACACACAGTGTTACACTGCCCTGTACTACTGTGTTGTGACACAGTGTCACACTGCCCTGTACTACTGTGCTGTGTCACACAGCCCTGTACTACTGTGCTGTGACACACAGTGCCACACTGCCCTGTACTACTGTGCTGTGACACAGTGTTACACTGCCCTGTACTACTGTGTTGTGACACAGTGTCACACTGCCCTGTACTACTATGCTGTGTCACACTGCCCTGTACTACTGTGCTATGTCACACTGCCTTGGACTACTGTGCTGTGACACACAGTGGCACACTGCCCTGTACTACTGTGCTGTGTCACAGTGTCACACTGCCCTGTACTACCGTGCCCCTGTACTTGTGCTGTGACACACAGTGTCACACTGCCCTGTACTACTGTGCTATCACACAGTGTCACACTGCCCTGTACTACTGTGCTGTGACACACAGTGTCACACTTCCCTGTATTACTGTGCTGTGTCATGCAGTGTTACACTGCTCTGTAATACTGTAATATTTTGCACAGTGTTACACTCTGAGTATAATGTCCCTTTCAGGATACACCTACCCAAACATTTGATACAACTGGAATGAACACAAAACATTCTCATAACAAAAAAAAAGAAAACAGGAGCCTTAATGATCGAAACTGTGCAGAACATGTCAAAGGCATGTTATACTTCTCAGTATCACCAAAGCTACTGATAGGTGACCTCTGCCTTCCATACAGAGCTTCAACAGACCCTATTCTGTCAGAACTATTACACATTTGCAAGTCTAATGGTATAGTTCATGGGATCTCAATGTGTTTTGAAAAACAGAACATGTTGGAGGAACAGGTATGTATCACAGAGAATACCGCTTGTGTGAAACTATCATCTACTCCACATAAAGTAAAGTAATTTGGTTATTCTACTCAAATGTTATTTGGACATATCTATGTTCAGCCCATCTCTGGGTTATCTGTATGCAAAATATAAGGGCTAAAACCTTGCATGGGAGTGTAAGGCTAGGCTTCTAAAGATCGTCACAGATCAGTAGTCTAAGTACCAACAAACCTATACTGGAATCCTAACTATCAAGAAACTCTTCAACAGAAAAGGAATATCCTCTACTTCCCCCTTCCCAATTGTAATATCAAATATGTGTGCAAACAAAGGAGTTGTAAGATCAAATATTGCAAAGCAAAGCATGAACCAATTATCACAACCTCCTCCAAAGATAAATATCAGGCCTTCTTGTGCTATGTTAGGAATCTCTGAAGTAATACTCAGTATTGCATTAAACAGACTCTAACAATACTGCTTTTCAGATATGGAATATATTGCTAATATACTGAAGTAATGCTCAGTACTGCATTAAGCTGAATTCTAACAATAATACTTTTCAGAAATTACTGCTAATAAACTCATCAACAAATTTAGCTCCACGTTCATCCCAGACTGCCCTCTCACGTATCCACCATTTCTGGCTCATTTCTGCCACCCTCAAAATTACTTCATAATATGCCTTAAACCTGCTCTCTAAAATAAAAAAATAAAAAAAAAAACCACACACTTACTCCATGGTACCTGACAACATACCTGGTCAGCTCTGAGCAAGCTGTACTGACCCTTTCATAAAACTTTTTACCAACTTATTAACTTACAAGCATCACTTGTAAAGTAATGGCATTTATTATAATGGAGCTCATAATCCCTCGTCCCCAAAACGTTCAGCATTGTGAAAGCAGATGCAGTTCAGTGAACCTGGCAGACTACTTTGAGAGGATACCCAAAACACTGAATAACACAATCTGAAATAAAGTAACTGTCAAAGTTGTTTAAACAGGTCACAGGACTTCAGGTGTGGTTTTAAAGGTACAGTCTCATTCAGACTATAACCCTTATGTGCTTGAAGCAAAACAATCCATCCCAGTTCACATTCCTGTTTTATTAGTAAGATCTTCCATTCTCATACTCGCTGAGATCAAATGCAGCATTAAAAAAGCAAAATTATGACCTGAACCTTGTCAGGAAATATGCTTAGCTAGTGCATTATTTCTATTTAATTTATGAATTTCACAAAGATGTCCATGTATACGTTCACGAAGAGAGATGTGAAAGCTCTCACCAACAGTGTGTTTGTGCAACCCTTTATGGTGTGATGAAGCATCCCTTGAGATGTAAAAGTGCTTACCTACTTGTACAATTAATGTTATTTTATGATTTTAAGCTGTGCTCCTGGATTTCTATACATGTTTATGTTTTACTTCTGACTGTTTTTGCTGCCTTGATGGAATCTGTGTACCTGTACCTAGTGATTTCTGTTGCTGTTCACTCTTACAAACTTCCATTTATAGTTAATAATTAAGAAACCTTCCAAGGTAATCATTAAGAACTAATGCTAGTGGGGAGGGTGCTTAGACTAGTCAACCTCAACCTAAAATGGTCAAATAATTCTAGTAATTCACATAGCCCTAACTGGACATTTATTCAGAACACAATATCAGGACACACAAAAATCTACATAGACACCCTATATATCTCTCTCCATTTGCTTTACTTTTTCAACAGGTTCTACAGGACTTCACCATTACTGCTAGATATAAAAAATATATAATACTCAGGGACATCAATCATGACTACCATGTACTGCTACAATCAAAGTTATGTTGCATATCCTGCCTAAAAATCTCTGTTAACTGATAAATAACTGTACTAAACACCATACCCCGATCAATAAACTTTCATTGCTAGACAATGCCCTCAACACTCTCTGCCTGTACTTCTACACAGACAGACATACTACCCAACCTCTCAGTGATCACAACTCCAAAATTTGAACCGGAAAATTAAAAAGAAAAGAAATCCACCAAATTACATTATCAGAAGAAACATTTCAAAGAATTCAGAAAATTCTGTGCTCTTTGAACTAAGCAAAATAAACTGGGCACCCTTATGTAAATAAAATTGGGCTCAAATAGCACTAAAAGTGTCATTAAGAGAAACTATACCCCTCATTACTAGCAGACTCTAATCCAACAAGGTCCAATGGTTAACGTATGTAATTGACACAATATGGAAAATGGATGCAAGGTTTGACTCATCTGAAAGAACAATCCTCTAAGTGCAAATAAACTTTTTTTTTTTTTTTTTTTTTTTTTGTTTAACACAGACTTCCACAAAACAACAAGGATTAGCACTAATGCAGCAAAAGCAGAATTCTGCAGAACCCAAGAAGTACTTTCAATAGGTAACCCCAATTTACACTGGGCCAACATAAAAACAATAGCTAACCAACCAATACTTAGTGTCTCTAAAACAGCAAAATGTTTGCCCACTGAAACTGTAGAAGCCATCAAATACAACAGAAGTAATCCTCCTAAATCATACCCTAACAAATATTTTATTTTTATTTATTTTACATTTGTTGACCGGGATAGTCCGACTGGATGCATGTCTATTTTCAGCGGAGGCCCGGGGAGAAAAAGCTCCAAGGGTAAGCAGATACAGCATTACATAATACCAGCATTACATATTACAAACAGACTATTTACAGAGATTACATAAGTAAGCAAGTTAAACAAAGTTCCACAGGTTACAGTTAATCCTGAGCACAAGTCAGGATTAAATTAAATTACAAGTTAAACAAAGTTCCACAGGTTACAGTTAATCCTGAGCACAAGTCAGGATTAAATTAAATTACACAGTAAACTGGTTAACAGATTTTTACACATTCTAGAGAGAGTTAGCCAGGCTTGATACATTGACATAGCCAATTAAGTGACAAATGTTGTTTGAGTCTAGTTTTAAATTGGCCTAAGGTGGAAAGTAAGGTAATATCAGCTGGAAGAGAGTTCCAGGATCTACTTACGGAGTTTGCAAAGAGAGAATCACCGGCTGAGTTATTAATTTTGCTAGTCTGAATTAGTAGTTTGTTAGAGGATTGAAGCGGTCTAGGATTGTTATAGGGGGTGATAATATTTTTAAGTGCAGGAGTATTGTCCGGCTTATAGAGGATTGTTAAGAGAAAAAGTTTTAAAAACATACTGTTATTTGTCTTTTTCCTGTTCTTGCAAAATGAACATGTTATTTGTTGGGATATGCCTATCAAAGATGGGCCTCATCTGTGAACAAAATGCAGCATTGTTTATGAACCTGAATGATATCTGTTTTCTGCATTTCAGAATAAAGAGATTTGGTTATAGCTCAGTGAAGCCTGGGATAATGACGTACGGCTGAGTAAGAGTTAATTTACTAGGGCAGGCTGTGTGTCCTGGAAAATTTGAGCTACCGTTGTTGAATTGAACATTTTGTACTTCTTGAACATTCTGTACTAGCTGTGGATTTGAGGTAATTTGTGATAAACATGTTTATCCTATATGTTTTTCATAGCCAACTGTCAATGGTCAGAAATGTAACAAAAAGTTGTTTTGCTTGCAGTATAAAAGTTGATGTCAGTAAACAAGCTGACCGGACATCTTGGCCAACATGCTGTGTAATCTGGTTAGCAGCTAATAAAGGAAAATTCATTACCTGAGGCAGATGCGAATCATTTGAATTTTTTCTTCTGACATTTTGGTCCTTCGGACCGGAAACTTCGATGAAGATACGGATCAGACCGACAGAGAGACCGAAAAACCTGTGCAGGTGAGGGTTTCTCATCTTAAGATTCCCTCGACTGAAAGCCCTCCGACTGATTTGTCGTTGAAAAGAGGCTGGCCACTCTCTCATCCCTATCTGAGGGACGGTTTCTGAACGAAAACGGGAAACGGAGTCTCATCTGGTTCAGGTAGGATGAAAAATAAATTTCTTTTAATTTAATTTAATCTTGTCGACAAGGTTTTATTTTTAGTTAAGGATGGGTAGGATTACTTGTTAAGATTATTTTGTTAGGGTCACCCGTTAAGATAGTCCCATTTTATAATAAGCCCTGTAAAATTATTTTGATACAGTCCTAAATACCTGAAGAAAAAAAAAAAAAAGGGTAGGTAAAATAAGATATCTAGGGGAAACATGGGTTCGAGTTGCTGCAAGTGTGAGAGTGATGCCTGTTTAAATGTTGATGCTAAGTATATGAAAGGTTTACTTATTTATTTATTTGCAGTTGGTTTACCTGGATAGTCCATTGGGCCAAGATGAACCCATTTTCAATGGAGTCCTGGGGAGAAAAGCTCCATATACAAGGTTACAAAAGGTTTTAGATTACAATCATTACAATTATTTACAACAATTATACCATTAGAGTATACAATTTTTGGTGGGAGCAAACTGGTGATAAAAATTACAGTAGATACAGACTTGATAAAGTAAGCATTTCCAATATGGGCTGAGAAGCAGTTCTATCATTAAGTAGTTTAAGGTAGTTCCAGTGGAGGAGAGAGAAAGAAAGTCAGGATAGATCAAGAAGGGTGGGTGCAAGAGCATTCCCACTGGGATAGGGAGGGTGCAGGAGCATTCCCACTGGGATAGTAGATGAGAGTGAAGAGATTTTTTTGAATGTCAGGTGGTTAAAGGTGGTGCGGATGGCAGGAGGTAGGGAGTTCCAGAAGCGTGCTAGGCTGAAGGATAGGAGATTTTTTCCTGGGGAACGATTAGGTTTATACAATTCAATTAGATTTTGGTTATTAGATCTAAGTGTTCTGCTGGGCATGTGCAATTTGAAGGCTGAGGAAAGGGCTGGACAGAGACTGGGTTTGCAGATGAGCTTATGAGCAAGAGTAAGTTGACAATAGATGAGTTGATTGGGTAATTCTAGCCATTTTAGTTTATGGAGTGAAGAACAGTGGTGGGTAGAGGTCTTATGGCTAGTAGAAAATTTAGCAATTTTGTTATAGCAAGAGGACAGTTGTGTTTTGAGGGAAGATTGGATGTTAGTTAGGAGTGGGGCACCATAGAGAAGAGAGGGGATGAGGAAAGAGGTAGAGAGACTGATTTTAGTGGAGTGGGTAAGGTAGCGATTTTGTCGGTAGAGCATGCCTAGTTTTTGATGTTTTTTTTTATGTTTAGTTGAATGTGGGAGTAGAATTTGAGATGACTATCAATTTGAACCCCAAGTAACTTAGTTTCTGGCACCAATTCCAAGGGCGTGTTGTTATAGCTGGTGATTAAAAGGGAATTAGTGTTGATAGAGATGTGTTTAGAGGGATTAGTTTGGTTTTAGAGGCATTAAGTGCAAGGTGATTTTCTTTCATCCATAGTTCAGTGATGGAGAAAGCTTCTTGGGTAAGCTTTTGTAGTACTGGGATAGATGAGGCAGAACAGATGATAGTTGAATCATCTGCGTATTGGATGATATTCGAGAATGGGATAGAGTTGTGGAAGTCGTTTATGAATATATTAAATAGGAGAGGACCCAGTATGGATCCTTGGGGAACTCCGGTTGGGGTATTAAGGAATGAGGAGCTGGCCTTTTTCCATTTTACGGCTTGATATCTATTGGATAAGTAACTAGAAAACCAGTTCAGTAAGGAAGGAGATAAGTTAAGCTGAGACAATTTAGTAAGAAGTAGTTTGTGAGAGATAGTGTCAAAGGCCTTTGAGAGATCAAGTAAGAGGGTGGAGACAATATGACCAGAGTCACGAGCTTTGTGAACTGTTTCTAGAAAGGAGAGGAGGGCAGTCATAGTGCTATGGCCGTGTCTAAACCCATGCTGAGTTGGAGTAAGCAGATGATTGTCTAGAAGGTAAGATAGGAGCTGTAGATGGATACATTTTTCTAGCAGTTTAGAGATAGGGGACAAGACAGCTATAGGGCGGAAGTTTGTAATATTGTTATTATTGCCACCTTTATGTAGGGGTATAATGAAAGCTTTTTTGCAAATTTTGGGTACTGTGCTTTCTTGGATAGAGCGGTTGATGAGTATGCTAATGGGGTAGGCAATGGCTTCTGCAGCTATGTTGAGGAAGTATGAGGGGAATATTGTCTGGGGCATTGGAGCATGGCTTAAGTTTCTGGAGAAGTTTTTTTATAGTGGATGTAGGAATGGGTTTGAGTGAGAGAGGTGAGGGAAGGGGGGATAGGTTATTAGAGGGTGGTGGTAAGGTAGAGGGAGTAGGGGGTGAGATGGAAGTGGACGGAAGAGTGTTAGTTGAAGAGGGCGTGGGAAAGGTGGAGGATGGAGTGGTGTTGGAGAATGAAGATGTTAGTTTGGAGATAGATGTTATGAAAAAAAGAGTTGAATTGTGTAGCCAAGTCTATGTCAGGAGCAGTGGGGTCAGGACTAGGGTTGACTGTTTTGCCAGGAGAGTGGAGAGTAGAGATACCTTTCCAGAATTTCTGAGGGTTAGTTTTATTACTATTTTGGAGTATGAAGAAATAGTTTTGTCAATCAGAGGTAATGAGCTTTTTTTTAGTTTGTTTCTAAGTGTTTTGAATTCAGTATGGGTAAGGGGAGATTTATTTTTCTGATAGAGTGCCCAGGCTTTGTCTCTGTGTCTCATAGCTATTAATGTGTTTTTGGTTAGCCAGGGGTTGGTTTTTAATTTAATTCTTTTGGACCTTAAGGGAGCGTGGTGGTCTAGGATGTTTAAGAAGGTTGTGTTAAAGTGATCGACAGCTTCGTCTAGTGGTAAAGTTTTTAGAACATTCCAGTTGATTGCTTTTAGAGATTCAGTGAAAGCTGTTGGTTTGAAGTTTTTTTGGTTACTGGTAGTGATGTAATTATGTATTTTCTGCACAGGTGAGGGGAGACGGTATGCAAAGGTGGGCAGGTGATCACTTAGGGAATCAGGAAGTGTACCACTATCAGTAAAATAGTGAGGGTGAGAGACTAAAATCCAGTCTAGAATGCTACCGGTAGAGAGAGTTTTTGAGGGGCGGGTTATGGAGTTAATTAGCTGTGAGAAGTTATAAAGGTTAATATTAAGTGGGTTTGTTGAAGATTGAATGGAAGACCAGTTGATATTTGCATCTCCCAGTATTATTATTTAGTTGCTAATATTTGTAGAGAGCCAGAAGAGGATATTCTCGAGTGTAGTAATATTGTCACCGGGGGGATGTAGAGGGAGACTATATATATGTGCTTGTTTTTATTAATTTGAAAGTTTGTTAAGAGTAATTTAGCATTATTGAAGTTGGGAATAGTCTTGTTATAAGGGGTGACTGACAGAGAGGAAGAATATAATAGAGCTACCCCCCCACCTTTTTTATGGGATCTGTCTTTTCTGATGATTGAGTAGTTAGGAGGTGTTATTTCCTGGTCTTTTATATGGGGCTTTAGCCATGTTTCAGAGATAGATAGAATATTGGGTTTATTGTGTACGAGCCAGGTGTGGAGGCTTGGGACTTTGTTTACTATGCTTTGGGAGTTTAGAGAGGTGAATAGTATTGACTTATTTATAGTGGAATAGTTTGTGGGGCCGGGGTTGGGGTGTATGTCTCCCGAGAGTAGAGTAGTTATTACATATAGGATTATGTTGGTAAGGTATTTGGATTGTTTGGAGTCTGGATTGTGATGAGATGCATTGATGGAGTATTTGTTAACTAATATGGTGACTGAGCGTTTGTGAAGGGTTATGGGTTTGTAAGAAAAGAATAGTTGGTTTTCTAGAGGATAAAGATGGGGAAATATTGTGCTGTGAGGTTTGAGGTTTTAAAGGAGGAGAGTTAAGATGAAAGGTTATGTGGAAGGCTTGAGTGTGTTTGAGATATGTGGGTTGAGTGAGGTAGTAAATAAAAACTATGTTGAGGAGAAGTAGTAGTAGTATGGAGGAGGTAAGGGGCTTTGGGAACATTGTAAAGTTGGCTATTTAAGGAGGAAAGAGAAGGAAAATGTTGTAATTAGTTCCTGTGCTGTTGGTAAGTCTAGTTTATAGGAGTAGGAGGATTTTATATGCAAGAAGTAGGAGGATTATGTGTGCAGGAAATGGGTTGGACTCAGGTTAATAGTGGGGTGTGCTGTATGGACTAATGGTTCTTAAGGGTGGGGTTAGGTAGTGGGCGTGGGATGAGAAGTTGAGGCTAATTGGTTGGATAGGATTTACTAGGGGAATGAGTGGTGGCTGTTGTGGGTGGAATAGGGAGTGGTGAGTGATTAGAGGTGTGAGGAGTAATTGGCTAGATTTTGTAGTGGGTGTGGTTAGGTGGGTATATGTGTAGAGGTGCTGGGGGCGGGTGGGATTAGGCAGCAGGGTAGGTGAGCGGAGTGAGCCCGAAGGGCGAACGGAGCGGGAAGAGCCAAGGAGTGCAGGATGAGAGTGAGAACCTATCAGTGGACTATTAAATGGTGAAGGTAAGTAGAATGGGTAAGGGATTAAATAGGAGGTATTGCTTAAGGTGTTAAACAGGGGAAAGAGAAAAGAGAAAAGATGGAATTAGGGCATGAATAGTATACTAGACGGTAAAGGTGAAAGATGTGAGAAACTAGAATAGTGAGAAGAGGGAGCCACCTAATGGACAGATGCTGAAATGCACCCGAGATTCCAGCAAGGGAGATCCCTAAGCTGAAAGTAGAGAAGAGGAGAAGGGACTGAAAATACAGAAAAACAGTGATCTAGAGAGGGGCAATTGGAGACACAGAGTTGGTCAGGATTTGTCTGCTGAGGGTTCCTGGCAATGGAGCGTACCGAGCCTAGCAGGGCTTTGGACATCTTAGTTGTACAGAGGTTTAGCAGTATTTGTACATACTTTCTTAATTCCTTCAGTCACAACTTAGGTCTATTCACGTACAAGAGATGTGGTCGTGGTAGTAGAGCTTGTTCTAGTTTAGATTAGGTCTAGGTATCCAGGCCAGGTGTAGTCACAGAAAGGGTATTGCAGGGCTAGAAGGTTTCTTAATTCCTTCAGTCACAACTTAGGTCTATTCACGTACAAGAGATGTGGTCGGGGTGGTAGAGCTTGTTCTAGTTTAGATTAGGTCTAGGTATCCAGGCCAGGTGTAGTCACAGAAAGGGTATTGCAGGGCTAGAAGGTTTCTTAATTCCTTCAGCCACAACTTAGGTCTATTCACGTACAAGAGATGTGGTTGTGGTAGTAGAGCTTGTTCTAGTTTAGATTAGGTCTAGGTATCCAGGCCAGGTGTAGTCACAGGAAAGGGTATTGCAGGGCTAGAAGGTTTCTTAATTCCTTCAGCCACAACTTAGGTCTATTCACGTACAAGAGATGTGGTCGTGGTAGTAGAGCTTGTTCTAGTTTAGATTAGGTCTAGGTATCCAGGCCAGGTGTAGTCACAGAAAGGGTATTGCAGGGCTAGAAGGTTTCTTAATTCCTTCAGCCACAACTTAGGTCTATTCACGTACAAGAGATGTGGTCGTGGTAGTAGAGCTTGTTCTAGTTTAGGTCTAGGTATCCAGGCCAGGTGTAGTCACAGGAAAGGGTATTGCAGGGCTAGAAGGTTTCTTAATTCCTTCAGGTCACAACTTAGGTCTATTCACGTACAAGAGTTTAAACAAAAATAATGATAAATTTTTGAAAAAGTGGAAGTCGAGATATGATTTTGATGGTACACTGAATAAGAATGCCTGTGCAAAATTGGTTAGAGATTTGAAAAGAGATGCGGGAAATAGAACTGAAAAACAAAGACAATTGGGATTTCCCCAAGCACAAAAATGGTTAGAAGAGGCAAATAAACGAGCTATAAAAGAAAAACAGTGCCAGGAAAAAGAAAAAATAAATCAAAAGGGATCACTGTTGCCAAGTGGAAAAGTAGCTTTATTTTTAGATAAGGAGGATGAGCATACAGTTTGTGCGGTACAAAGGCAGGCAACTGCCCCACCATATGGGGAAATTGCTGCTGCTGTACCAGCGGAACCTCCTCAATATCAGTCTGAAGATGTGGGATCTGTACAGCAGGGTGGGTTATTGGCTGCTCAAGGAAACATTGTGACCCCTCCAATTTACCCGCAAATTCCCGTAGTACCCAAGGTTGCTTTGCAACAGGTAGACCAACCTATGCAGTTAAGGTCGGGACCAGCAGGGCAAGGACGTTGGGCCATTAAACTTTCTGACCACTTAGAAGCCCTTCCCTTAATACAAGTTGCAAACCCACAAGCAGGGGATGTTGGACAAGAGCCAACTATTTTAGTTTATCGTCCCTGGGCTAGAGAGGATATAAAATGAGCTACGGATGGTATTCCTCATCCCAAGGTTAATTTTCAAAAGTTTCTGAGGACATAGTTGGTATGCGTTTAAGTTATCATCTAAATGGTTTAGAAGTAGAACAAGTAGTGCGACAAATCCTGGGTCCAGATTGGCACATACTTTGTGGTACTTGGACATGTAAGGCAGATGACGGCACTACATTAAAGCATAATTCTGGGGTGTTAGACATGCGAGTCACTGATCTGTTGAAGAGAATTTCTGATAAGTGGCGTCCAATTGCAGATTGGACAGTAATAAATCAGTGCATCCAAAATGATGATGAATCTGTAGATCACTATATTGTAAGATTGACAGAAGTGTTCAATAACCATTGTGGAATGATGATTCCGCAGGATCAGACTACTGATAGTCCGTACGAACAGCAATTGAAAAACGCTTTTCTTAACGGTTGTAAGGCTCCAATAAATAGTTTTATAACTAAGCATATGGTTGATCACAGAACATGTAGACTGCAACCTTTGTTTGAATATGCACGGCATGCTGAGCGACATTTCAATTTAAAAAAGAAAAAGAAAGTACAAGTGTTAGCAGTAGGGGATGATGGTGGTATATTTTTGGTACAGGACCAAAGGGGGCAAGGGCGCCGTGGTGGCATACAAAGATGTGGGGGCCCAAAATGGGACACATCGTATAAACAGGGTGGACATTCAGAGGAATATGAGGGGAGGTTAAAACGTGGAGAATTTTTTAAATGCGGTAGGCGTGGGCACTTTGCTGCCGACTGCGAAGAGTGGCAACATCCCCCACAGCTTACGAACAAGGGCTCCGCATGACTATATGATAGCAAAGGAAGGCGCCAAATTCATTATTGTAATTATTGTAGAGAAGAAGAAAGTGAGAATGATTGTGATAATGATGAGGCAGACACTCTCTGCGATGAATGTCAGAACACTCAGAAGGAAGGGCGGGATTGTGACTGTGAAGTCATAAACCTGGCACATTTGGGTATTGCTATGCATCTGGATCAGAAACCCATGATAGAGTTTTTGGTTGAGGGACAGAAAGTGGAGTTTTTATGTGATTCAGGTGCATCGCGTACACTTTTGGGTCCAGCAGTTCTACCCCTGAACTGCGAAACAGATGAGTTTGTCCTTGTGAAAGCGGCAAACGGGAAAATCTATAAGGAACCACTGTCTCATCCTCTATTGTTCACAGATCCGCAAACAAACCAAACTGTTAGGTGTAGGGTAATTATATTGAAAGTTTGTCCAGTTAATTTGCTGGGAAGAGATTTGATGCATTTGTTTGGAATAGCGGCAATTCCCACACCTAAAGGCATTGAGGCGAAAAGGTTAGCGGATGGCTTGGTGGTACAAGGAGTACAAGACTTGTTTTACTGGTATAGCCAGGACTTGATCTCAAACAGGCCGGGGAGGGTTGATACAGATTTGGTCAACCTAGCTTTAAGTAAATCTAGGAGCGGGTCACCGCAGGTTGCAGCGCACTTACATTGTACTATGTACTACAGACAGGCCCCTGGTCCGGATAAAGAATTTGAAAAAGAATTCTTTAGGCACAAATGTGCAAGGATAATTTTGAATGATATGTTTTGGGATAAGCAAGGTAATACAGTAGTGACCTGTACTTTGACCAAGGAAATGAGTTCTTTATATTGCTCAGGTTATAGCCCACATATTTCAATTACTAAAGCGGTGGGGACACATTGGGTAGATTTGGCGAAAAAGGTAACAAATTGGGACACAATGTCCGAAAGTCAGTTGAAGGATCAACAGATCCAGGTACAAGGATTAAATTGGGTGACTTGGGCAAAACCAAGTGTGCACCTCAGGGATGACAAAAAGTACAGTTTTGTACCTACCATAAATGTAGATGTCCGATAGATATGCAACTGCAGTCCTGACATATGGGTTGTCCTGCCTCAGGCAGCCCTTCGGTCGGCCGGATTCCAAAGTCTGGGTCCGGCGTCGGCTGATGTCGCCTCATCCCCGACGTCAGAGCGGCTGGAGTATAAAGGCATCCGCCGACGCCATCTTCTTCAGTGTTTCTTGCCCCAGATGCCAGGTGCCCTCCAAGGAAGGCTAAATTTTGTGAATGGATAAGCAAAAATTTCCAGACATGCACAACAGTAATAAACAGATACACCATAACAGATATCCCCAGCTAAATAGGAGAGGGGGAAGGACCCAAGGGAAAAACAGAGGGTAGGAGGGAGGAAAACCTGACTGCAGTTGCATATCTATCGGACATCTACATTTATGGTAGGTACAAAACTGTACTATGTCCTTCAAGAATGCAACTGCAGTCCTGACATATGGGTTGAATACCATAGCCAAGCTGGGGGTGGTAGGATCTAAGCAAGGGATGGTGTAGCTAAAAGACCCTGCAGTACTGCAGAAGCAAAGCCTGCTCGGGATCTGGAGTATAAAGGCAGGTTGTAGTGTCTGGTAAATGTATGCACGGAGCTCCATGTAGCAGCCTCTAGAATGTCCTTTGTAGCCACTCCTCTTAGAAAGGCTGTGGATGTGGCTATAGCTCTGGTTGAGTCTGGTCTTTTATTGGCTGGCACACCCTTTCCATGGAAGGAGTAACAGAATCTGATGCAGTGTCCAATCCATTTTGAAATTGTTTGTTTGGAGACTACCTTTCCTTGCACTCCGGCAGCATAGGCTACAAATAGTTGGTCAGACTTCCTGGTGGTATTTGTTCTGTCCAAGTAGTAGCGTAATTGTCTGTGTATGTCTAAAGTATGCAGCAGCTTTTCCCCTTTATTTTGAGGATTGGGAAAGAAAGTAGGCAGGTGAATTGCTTGATTTAGAGACACCCTGGATATCACTTTTGGCATGAATGAAGGATTGGTCCTTAGAGAAACTCTGTCCTGATGGAAAATGAGAAAGGGAGGTACTGCCATGAGAGCCTGTATCTCCGAGACTCTTCTTGCTGAGGTAACTGCCAACAGGAAGACCGTTTTCCAGGAGAGGAATTGCATTTCTGAAGATGCTGCTGGTTCAAAAGGAGGAAGAGTTAATTTTTCCAAGACGTAGTTGAGGTCCCATGCAGGAACTGGTGGTTTTCTGGGAGGTTTGATATTCTTTATCCCTCTTAGAAACTGTCTTAGCAAGGGATGTGAAAACACAGGTGGGTCACAGTTGTAGTTTGCTGAGATTGCTGAAGCGTGGATTTTAATGGAAGAATATGAGAGGCCATTATGAAACATTTCTGCCAAGTATTCTAATATCTGAGGTATGCTCATCACTGATGCATCCTGTCCCTTTTTGGCATTCCAGATGATGAATCTCTTCCACTTGGCCGAATAGGTTTTTCTGGTGGAAGGTCTGCGTGCTTCCAGCAAGATTTCCTGAACCTTTTCGGAGAGGGGGACATGGGACAAAGTCATGGAACCCTCCAAGCTGTCAGTTGTAATGTTTGCAGGTTTTGATGAACAGTCCTGTAATTGTGTTGAGTTAGGAGCAGAGGCCATTGGGGCAAGGGTCACGGTTTGGTGTGAGTTATGCTCAGTAGCAAGGGATACCAATGCTGCCTCGGCCAGTCTGGAGCTATCAGTATTCCTTTTGGTTGCTCTGCTTTGATCTTCAGTAACACCTTGGTCAGTAATGGTAGAGGAGGGAATGCATAGATTTTTAGGGTATTCCAGCTGAAGGAGAGAGCATCCGTTCTCCAGGCTAGAGGATGGTGTGTCCTTGAGCAGAACCTGTCCAGGTGGTGATTGAGATGAGAAGCAAATAGATCTATGTCCGGTCTTCCCCATGCAGTTGTTATTTGTGAGAAAATGTGTGGATGCAGCATCCATTCGTGTGGATCCACAAAATTTCTGCTCAACCTGTCCGCCAGTACATTGTCCTTGCCCGGAACAAACTGGGATTGCAAATGGATGTTCAGTTTCAGGGATTTTTCCCAAAGAGCCATTGTTAGTCTGCAGAGGGGATACGAGTGAGTGCCTCCTTGTTTGTTTATATACCACATGACAGTGGTGTTGTCTGTCCTTATTAGCAGATGGCCTTGTTGAAGAGATTTTCCAAAGGATTCTATTGCATGCATCACTGCCAACATCTCTTTTGGCATTTCCGTGGGAGTCCATTGACCTTGAATGCATCTGTCCTCCATGTGTGCCCCCCATCCATGATCTGAGGTGTCTGTTGTAATGGTTTGACTTGCTTGAACTTTGTTGAAGGGCATGCCTTGGTTTAAATGGCTTGCTTGAGCCCACCACAAAAATTCCCTTTGCAGGCATGGAATGAGTGGTATTACGTCTTCTAGGTTGTGGCTGTGTTGAGACCATAAGCTTTTTAGATACCATTGTAGCTTTCTCATGTGTAGTCTTGCCAGAGGGATCAGAAGGATGCAAGATGCCATGAAACCCAGGGCCTGCAGGATCTTCCATGTGGTCAGCTGGGTAAGTTTTGCTAGGCTTTTGAAGTAATCTGGTAAATGCTGTTGTTTCTCCTCTGTGAGGAAAGCCATTTGTGATTGTGTGTCCAGTTTTGCTCCTAGAAAAATAATCTTTTGGGATGGTAATAGTCTTGATTTTTGAATGTTGACTGTGTATCCCAAAGCCTGTAGCAACTGAATGACATAGTCCAAGTTTTTTATCAATGCTTGTTTGCTGTCTGCTTGTATGAGGCAGTCGTCCAGGTAAGGGTATATTTGAATCCCCTGGAGTCTGCAATGTGCAACTACTGATGCCAGGCATTTCGTGAATACTCTGGGTGCAGTAGATAAGCCAAACGGCAATGCTGAGAATTGATAATGCTCTGTTCCTGCAAGAAATCTGAGGTATCTTCTGCAGCTGTGTCTGATTGGGACATGCAGGTATGCCTCCTTGAGGTCCAGAGTAACCAGCCAAGACCCCTTGCCCAGCATGGGAAGGACTTGCTGTAACGTCAGCATTTTGAATTTTGGCACAATGAGAAAGGTGTTTAGAACAGACAAGTCCAGTATAGGCCTCCATTGCTTTTCTTTTCTTGGAACAAGGAACAGTCTTGAATAGAATCCCTGGCCTTGTTCCTGAGGAGGAACTTTTTCTATAGCTTTTATTTGTAACAGCTTTGCAACTTGTAAGAGAGCCTCTGCCCTTTGATTTTGTGGCAGGTTTGGCATGCCTTGTCTCGTTGGTAAGGTGTGGAAGTGGAACCTGTAACCTCTGTCTATTATGTCCAGAATCCATTTGTCCTTGGTTAAAATGTGCCAGTTCTTTGAGAATAAGGATAATTTTCTGCCTAGAGGTGCTTCTCTTTGAGCCTTGGTAGGTGGAGTGAAAGTCAAGTCATTGTGATTGTCCCTGTGGTGCGGGTGAACTCCCTGCTCCACTTCTTTGATTTGGTGGTTGCCATTGGTGGCCCCTGTAGGAGCCTCGGTATTGCCCTCTACCTCGAGCATGCCTGTTCTTTCCCCTTTGAAACTTGTCTGAGTCTGGAAAGGACCAATTCTTAGAAGGCCAATTCCTGCTGAATCTGGGAGGCTGAACCTGGAGGAAATCCTTGACAGTCTGTACTGATTTTGCCTTTTCCTCAATAGACTTCAACACATCCTGTGCATTAGCACCAAAAAGCTTCTGTTTTTCCAGAGGTGCATCCAGGAGCTTAACTTTAACAAGGTCTGGCAGTGGCTGTTCTTTCAACCAAGCATGTCTACGTATAACGGCCCCTGTCATGGCTGCCCTACATGAAGCTTCCAATGCATCATAACCATACTGAAGAAAATGATTGCTAACCTGCTGAGTGTTATGAACCAAATCCTGCAATGCCTTTCTATCTATAGGCTCAGGAGAGGCTAACTTTTTCTGCAAATCATCCATTAAGTAATCCTGGTACTGAAACATATGAAAAAGGCAGTTGAGTGACCTCATGGCAAGGGTGGAAGAGGTATAAACTTTTTTGCCCCATCTCTCCAGGGACCTAGCTTCCCTGTCAGCAGGCAGAGGGTTTTTGGCCGAGGAAGAAGCCACTGCCTTGGGACCCTGTGAAATAGTCTCTAAATCCACAGAGTGGGCCTTAAAGAGATGCTTATGGGTTTCAGGGACCCTGTAATATCTGTCAGGTTTGACAGGAGCAGGAGGGAGAGAATCAGGCAAAGCACTGGAGTCTGAGTATACATCATCAAGGACATCCAACACTGGAGGAACAGCTAAAGGTCTGTGTTGGGGTAGCTTAAGGAAGGTACGTAGCCTTTTCCTGGAGTCAGAGAATTCCTGACCCTGCCACTGAAAATGTTCTCTCATGGAGTGGAGAACTTCACCAAAAGAAATATCCTCTGGAGGGGAGGCAGAGGGAATTGAATCCTCAGCATCCGAGTCCTCATAGGCCTGGAAGGATTCTTCCTGGGTATCTGAGTGCTCTGAATCCCCAGAGGCTTCATCTGAAGAGAGGGTGTCTGTCTGCTCAGTTCTAGGCCTTTTATCTGCAGGCGGCTGAGAACCTCTGTCTGGGTGCGGCTGAGAACCCCTGATAAGAGAGATTAAATCTGCAGCAAGAGTCATGATCTGTCTATCAGAAGAGGGGCCCTGAGCAGTAGGCTTAGGATGGGCCTTGGCCTGGCTGGCAGCCTTAGCACGTGCAAAGGCCTTGATGGACATGGATACCGGAGGCCTAGCTGCCCCACGTGCAGGGGTAACCTTGTCCACAGGAATGGTGTCGGGTAAATCCAGAGCTTCGGTTTCTGGAGGAAAATCAACAACCAGCACCGGTGAAATCTCCGGGACCGAAGAATGCGTTAAAGTGGTGTCGTCGGCCTGGGGCGGTAGAATTACCGCTTCCGAAGGGACCGAAGTACTCGCGGAGGGCTTAGGTGTGGTATCGGTGGAAGACGCGGGCCGAGGATGTCGGTCCCGGTCCTTGCGTTTTTTGGTAGATTGTGCTGTCGGTTGTTCCGACGGCATGATATAAGCGAAAGATTTGCCAAAAAAGTCTTCGGCAAATTCTGCCCGGTGCCTGAGTGTGCGCTTATTAAAGCAAGCATAGGCAGCACAGGCCGAGACGTCGTGGTCTGGGCCCAGGCAAGGGAGGCAGTAAGAATGGAAGTCCTTATGAGGTATTTGTTTACCACAAGACAAACAATTATTAACTTTTTCAATTTTTTCTGACATCGGCTGAGACAAGACAAAATGTTCCCCAACGGGGTACTTAGCTTTTAGATGACTTCGGTAACTGAAAACACAGGAGCTGACCGACCGGCACTTGCGAACTGCTTCTGCTTCGGGCACCGTGTGGCAAGAAAGACTGAAGAAGATGGCGTCGGCAGATGCCTTTATACTCCAGCCGCTCTGACGTCGGGGAGGAGGCGACATCAGCCGACGCCGGACCCAGACTTTGGAATCCGGCCGACCAAAGGGCTGCCTGAGGCAGGACAACCCATATGTCAGGACTGCAGTTGCATTCTTGAAGGACATCAGAAATGGCATGACAAATCCTCCTAACTCAACAGGAAGATAGTGCATTAAGTGCCTTACCTGTAGATTTATGGTCAAAAAGTAAAGGGGGATGTAGGACTGATGAAAACAGCAGGTGAAGTTTGTATAACTCCAAAGTCAGGTTTTAGACTTCGTAAGCACCAATACCTGCTAAGTAAACAAGCAGAGGAAGGAATTAAGCCAGTCATTGGGCAGCTAAAACAGGTAAGAATTCTTGTTGAAAGCCCAGATTCACCCTGCAATACTCCGTTGTTTCCTGTAAAGAAATTGGATGGTTAATGGAGATTGGTTCAGGATATACAAGCAGTTAATTCGGCTGTGATCCCAAGACCACCGGTGGTCCCTGACCCCTATACATTACTTAATGATTTATTACCTCAGCACAGATATTTTTCTGTCATAGATATAAGCAATGCCTTTTTCTCCATACCACTACATAAGGAGAGTAGATTTTGGTTTGCATTCACTTATCAAGGTAAAAGATACACCTACACCAGATTGCCACAGGGTTATTGTGAGAGTCCGACAATATTCGCACAAGAAATGGCTGCAAATTTAGCTCAGTTTGTTCCCCCAGAGGGAAGCCAGGTTCTGTTGTATGTAGATGATATTTTGTTGGCCTCACCCACGCAGGAAGGTTGTAAAAGGGATACCCTAGCCCTTCTTAGTTTTTTAGCTGAGCAAGGACATAAGGTAAATAAAGAAAAGTTACAATTGTGGAAAGCACAAGTAAAGTACTTGGGTTATTTAATCTCGCAGGCAGGTAGACAATTGGAGAACAAAAGAAAACAAGCAATTCTTGAGGCACCTATGCCTACGACTAAGCGGGAGATGATGTCCTTTTTAGGTGTGACTAATTTTTGTAGAAGTTGGATCCCTAACTATGTTGAGGAAGTAGGGCCATTGACCGCACTGATCTATGATACTCCCATGGAGGCTAAGAATAATATACAGTGGACAAATAAGGCAATACAGGCATTTATTAGAATTAAGCAATTGATAGCAGGATCCTTTGTTTTGGGCTTTCCGAACTATTCAAAGCCGTTTGTACAAATGGTTGATTGTAAGGGAGGGTATATGACTTCGGTTCTGGTACAAGTACATGGGGATAAACAGAGGCCTATAGCTTTTTACTCCTCCAGATTAGAACCTGTTGCAAGGGCATTGCCGCATTGTGTTCAAGCTGTGGTGGCAGCCGCCATGGCAGTACAAGCCTCAGCATCATTAGTTTTGTTTCACCCATTACAATTGCGGGTTCCACATTCAGTAGCTACTATACTTTTGCAAGATAAGATAACCTTTTTATCTCCTAGTCGACATTTGTCATGTATGACAGTGCTGCTGACACAGCCTCATATGACCATAGAAAGATGTACTACTCTTAATCCGGCAACACTTTTGCCGAATCCAGAAGAAGGTACTCCACACGTTTGTTTAGAGAGCATTCATGACAAAGTACTTCCCCGACCAGATTTAACGGATATTCCGTTGATAGATTCTGATCTTGTTTTGTTTGTAGATGGATCAGCAAAGAAGGACACTATAGGAAAAACACTAGTAGGGTATGCTGTCACCACAGAAACTGAAGTTTTGGAGGCAAAAGGATTGTCAAACATTTATTCTGCACAGGCAGCTGAGTTGGTGGCTTTGACTTGAGCTTGTACCTTAGGGGAGGGTAAAAAAGTGACAATTTATACAGATAGTCAATATGCTTTCTCCACTGTATATGTTTTCGCTCAACTATGGAAGAATAGGGGAATGGTTACTGCGACAGGCAAACCAATAAATCACAGAGATTTAATTTTGCAGTTGTTAGATGCAGTGCAACTACCACTTCAGATAGCAATATGTAAATGTTCTGCACATACTAACAGAAAAGATCCTGTCTCCAGGGGAAATGCACTTGCTGATATGGCTGCAAAAAAGGCAGCTCAAGAAAATGATTTGCTTTTACATGATAATGATTTAGAGCCCAGACACCTCTTAGACTTAGAGACACTAAAAGTAATGCAAACATTGACAACACAGAAGGAAAAATGTCGTTGGGTAAAATATGGCATCACTCAACAGGATGGGTTGTATAGGGCATCAGATGGCAAAATGGCATTACCCTCAAACCTTTTTAGGTATGCGGCATTGGTTAGCCATGGACCTGCCCATGTAGGAGTACAGATGATGATTCAAATAGTGTCTAAGGTGTTTTGGTGTAAAGGGTTTTCAACTTATGCAAAGCAATTCTGTTTATCTTGTTTATTATGTGCAAAGTATCATGCTCAGGGGGTAGTTAAGAAGTCTCAGCAAGCATTCCCTACCCCTCCGTATCCATTCCACACACTCTGTATGGACTTTATTGAATTGACACCCTCAGAGGGAAAAAGGTTCTGTTTGGTCATTATTGATGCCTTTTCTAAATGGGTAGAAGCTTTACCAGTGAAGCATCCGAATGCACAAACAGTAGCAAAGCTTTTGACTACAGAAATAATTCCCCGATTTGGCCTACCAAAACACATTTACAGTGATAATGGGTCTCATTTTGTTAACCAGATTGTTCAGAAATTGGGTCAAGTGTTTCAAATTGATCTCAAAAATCATTGTGCTTACCATCCCCAATCAGCTGGACGGGTGGAAAGACACAACGGTGTCTTGAAGAGTAAGCTCCGCAAACTAATGGCAGAAACACATAGGTCATGGACTGCATGCCTTCCGTTGGCACTCCAGTACATGCGAATCTCACCTTCCTACAAAGGACTTACACCATTTGAACTTTTGTTTGGGAGAACATATTACATCCCGCAGTGGCAAGGATTGTTGCCAGCGGAACGTGAGGGGGGTGAGGATCTAGCGGATTATATGAAGAAGCTGCTAAATGTCAAATCTCTTGTAACCAATGACTCCTTTGCAGATTCCAGAAATGAAACCTTGTTAAGCGTGGCACCCGGGGACTGGGTGTGGATCCGAATTGTGAAGAGAAACAATTGGTCATCCCCCAGGTGGGAAGGCCCATACCAAGTACTTATCTCGACACCTACGGCTGTAAAGATCGCTGAAAGAACTTCGTGGATTCATATTACCCACTGTAAAAAACTCAAGGCTCTCCCTTCTGCCATTGATATTGGTCAAACTCCTCCGGACCTCTGAGCGCAAAGTCTGGCTACAAAGGGGGTTAGCCCAATAGGGGTTAATTCGTCTCAAACCCAGTGAAGAAACCAACGGCGCGAGGTAGTCCTTAGGGAGGATGGCCATGTTCAACTGATACTTGAACTGTCACATGATGATGATTTTGGTGACGAAAGTAAATATGTCCATACGAGAAGGAACAGTTGCAAGAGAAAAAGGAATGGTGGTGCTGCAAGCGCAAACAGGTGTTACTACTGTGTTTAAGGTGAAACTTTGTGAAAGAATTTTGGACTGTTCTAAATGGAATAATAATTTCTTGACTCGTGCAAAATACTTGTGCAATAGAGACTGTACGTCCTGGTCAAGTGTTTGGTGGTCAACAGATGTGAATGGATGGAAAACAAGTGGTGCAGTGATACCCAAGAAAGATAAAAGCAGGCAACAAAGAATAAAAATTGCGCATTTCCAAGGTACCGGAGTAGTTACTATAACCATTGTGTCACCACAAGAAAGTGATTTAGGAGTTTATGGAATCGGAGTGTCTCTTCCAACTAGAACTGATCCTTTGGGGACCCTCCAACTTAAAGTACAAAGCCTTAAGAATGCTACAAATAAAGCAGATTTTGCCTTCACAAAAAAAGAAGAACAATTGTTACTCGAGACGGGATTCGTACACCATAATGAATGGTTATCTTGGGTTAGATATAGTACCCGAGAAGCACATCGTGAGAACTGTATTTCTTGTGCTGAAGGTAAACAGCAATTAGCAACAGTCCCACTGATGCAAGATGAAGGTAACCTAATGTGTCTGTTGAAATTATTCTTCAACAAAACTGAAGATAAATGCAAAGATGAAACTCAGCATTTTCCGGTCATAAGCAAAGTTGAGAAACCGCCTGCAGCGATTTCCTATCCAGGTTCGTATATGTGCATTTCCAGAGATGGCACAGGGAAAATTATGGCAATATGGGACAGAACTATTGCAATGTTACTGTGAATGGCAATTTGAATCCATTTCTGGAGAACCAAACTCATAGTTTAGCAGACGTATGGTGGTTATGTGGAGACAACAAACTCAGATCAAGGCTTACGATTCCCTGGAAGGGAACTTGTGCACTTGTAAAGTTAATTCTGCCATTCTACATTTTCCCAGTTCCAGCAAGCAATTTCATAAGAGAACTTGAAATAAAGCTGAAGTGGTTGAGTAGGAGAAAAAGAGAGGCACCGAAGCAATCTTTCAATAACAGTGTCTACATCGATAGCATTGGCGTACCAATAAACCAAATAGCAGCTGGTTTTACACCCATCTTTGTCTGGATTCAACCTAATAAGAATGTGGACTGGATCAACTACATTTACTATAACCAGCAGCATTTTGTGAACTATACCAAAGATGCATTGAAAGGAATTGCTGAACAACTGGAGGCCACTTCGCAGGTGGCATGGCAGAATCGAATTGCATTTGATATGCTCCTGGCCAAAGAAGAAGGAGTTTGCAAGATGTTTGGGACTTTCTGTTGTACATATATTCCAAACAACACTGCGCCTGATGGAAGTATCACTCGAGCTTTGAAAGGTTTGGAGATGTTATCCGAAGAATTGGCAGAGAACTCTGGGGTAAATAATCCCTTTACAGATTTTCTACAAGCGTGGTTTGGAAAATGGAGTCATCTCATCAGCAGTTTCCTGGTGTCCATTGGAGTTGCTGTGGCTATCGTGATGGTATGTGGTTGTTGTTGTATACCCTGTATCAGAGGTCTTCTACAAAGACTGGTTGATACTGCTGTTACGAAGACGATGTACCAGCAATTGCAACAGACTGGTGAAAGTGAATACATTGAAATGTGACTCTTTGCAAATGTTTTTGAAGTTTAAAATTATAAAAGACAAATAAAAGTGTTTTCAGGGGGGAAATGTTAAGAGAAAAAGTTTTAAAAACATACTGTTATTTGTCTTTTTCCTCTTCTTGCAAAGTGAACATGTTATTTGTTGGGATATGCCTATCAAAGATGGGCCTCATCTGTGAACAAATTGCAGCATTGCTTATGAACCTGAATGATATCTGTTTTCTGCATTTCAGAATAAAGAGATTTGGTTATAGCTCAGTGAAGCCTGGGATAAGGACACACGGCCGAGTAAGAGTTAATTTACTAGGGCAGGCTGTGTGCCCTGGAAAATTTGAGCTACCGTTGTTGAATTGAACATTTTGTACTTCTTGAACATTCTGTACTAGTTGTGGATTTGAGGTAATTTGTGATAAACATGTTTATCCTATATGTTTTTCATAGCCAACTGTCAACGGTCAGAAATGTAACAAAAAGTTGTTTTGCTTGCAGTATAAAAGTTGATGTCAGTAAACAAGTTGATCAGATCAGTCCAGACCGGACATCTTGGCCAACATGCTGTGTAATCTGGTTAGCAGCTAATAAAGGAAAATTCATCACCTGAGGCAGATGTGACTCGTTTGAAGTTTTTCTTCTGACAAGGATATTATAGGCCATAATCAGTTGGTTATACTGGATTAGGCTGGGTAGTTCAAGCCACCCAAGCTGATTTAGATTGATGCATTGATGTGTCCTAAAAGGCAGCCCAGTGGCAAACCTGGCAATGTGGTTGTAGCAAATTGAGAGTTTGTTAAGGACAGTCTTGTTTAAATTCGAGAGTAGAAAGAAGGAGAGAAAGAATTAGAGAATTAGAAATGGAGGCCAAAAGCAATTTAGTTGGAGAGAGTTAGGAAGGCTTTTAGTTGTTTTGGTGGTAGTTTTGTTTGATGATTTTTAGGCTGGTGGTTAACATATTTATGATTTTTATAGATTTGTTTCTATGATGGATGTTTGTAAGTTTTGAGATTTTATCAGGGAGATTTATTTGTTGTCATACAAGTTGGTGAAAATAACAGCATTTTAGCTTTTGGTACATTTTTTAGTTTTACAGATTTTTTTCAGAGTTTTTGGATGTATTCAGTTGTTCAGTTTTCTAAGGTGGTTGGTCTACTTAGCCATCCAGACTCTACTGTAGATGTGGCTGAGCAACAGAGTGAGCAAGTCACAGATACACAGACATTGGAGGCATTATTGATGGAAAAGGTCATGTTAAGGGATGGAGAAAGATGGCCCTAGTATAGAGCCCTAGTGTGGTAGGGTGTTAGTTAGGTAGAAGGGTTGAGAGTTTGTCTGAGAGGAGGACAGCCTGCGCTGCAGCCTGGTAGAAGCTCATCCAGGTGGATTCCACCCACCTTGGGATCCAGTATGAAGACAGGGTGTGGTAAGTCATGGGTATGGAATCAATATCAACCATGTGGAAAGATCCAAAAGAGAGGCTGAGATATATATAGATTGTTGTTTATATAATTATTAAGTTGTGATAGGAGAGGAGGGAAGTAGTGCTGTGATGAGGACAGAAAGACGTATTGAGTGTCTGCCCCAAGGGCAGGTGTTTTAGGTGGTGCATGCATGAGTTGTCTGTGAATACATTTTCATATCTTGCAAGTGGAGAGTATAGCTATTGGCCTATAATTGGATTGAGAAGTAGCAGCCGCCCCTTTGTGAAGTGGGATTACATGTAGGATATTTCAGATGGGGAATTTTTTTAGCTTCTACTGTGGTCGATTGATTAGTATTTGAGATTGGTAAGCAATAGCATCAGCTGATATTTGTGTAGTACTTGCAGGGAGTTGATAGGCAGAAAGTGTAGCAGTTTTAATTTTTGATCAAGGTACAGATAAAGGAAGTGGTAACTGGCTGGAAGCGAAAGCCCGAAAGTAGGTTTTAGGTGCTACTTTTTCAGACCAGGGAGCTAGGGAGGTAGTTGTTTTGCTAGGGCTTGAATTGTCAACGTAAAGAAAAGGTAAAGTTTAAAACTATCAGAAACATCTTTTTATCAAGTAGCAGCAGGGAGATTAGTTGAAGTTTGTCCAGGATGTAGTAGATTATTTAAACCTGCCCAAAACTTCTGAGGGTTATTTTGATTTACTGTCTATAAATTACAGTAGTATTGTTTTTTGTCTTGTAAAATTGATTTTTTGGTTTCATTTCTGGATTGCCTGTATTTAATGTGATCTTGAGGGTCTTTAGAAGAACGCCATAAAGCCCATGCTTTGTTTCTAAGGGTAATTTTGAGTTTAGACTCTATAGAAAGCCATGGTGCAGTTTTTGCCTTGGTTCTCTTTGAACGAACAGGTGCATGCAAATCAAGGATCTCAAGGAATTTGTTGTTAAATTATGCTACTGCTTCCTCTAAGGGGAGGTGTTTTAGAATAGACCAATTACATGAGTTTAGTTCTTGTTGGAATTTGGCAGGGTCAAAGTAAGGGTTGTTGGGAATTAATGGTTTTGTGCTTAATTACATATGTGAGAAGGTGATTGCTTAGGCCATTAAGGAGGGTACCAGAGGTGTACAGTTGGGGGTGACTGTTTATGAGTACCCAGTCAAGTAGACTTTCTTTTTGGTTGGGTTTACCTATCCTGGTAGGGGTTGATATGATTTGTGTAAATGCATGCAGGTTAATATGGGTGGTTGGGGATTCTGAGGAACAGTTGCCCCAGTCTATGTTAAAGTCTCCAAGTAGTAGGGTTTCTTGGGGGTAGTGACATGATAGCCAGTGCAGGATATCTTCAAATGTAGATATATTGTTACCTGGGGGAATGTACATACAGATGATATTAATGCATTTATTTTTATTAAGTTGCAATTTGGTGGCAAGAATTTCTGAGTTATTAATCTGAGGAGGTTGTATTACATCTATGGTGACATTCAACTCAGATTTATAGAGTACAGCTACCCCACTCCCCTTCCTCGAAGCACAATCCAGCCTGTGCATGTTGTACCCAGGTGGTAACACTTCATTGTCTTTAGTGTTAGGTTTTAACCAGGTTTCAGATAAATAGAGAATCTCAGGGGAGTGGACATCCAGAAGTGCATCCAATTCATGTACCTTGTTATTAATGCTTCTAATATTGAGATGACAGACTAGGAGAGAGTTAGTTGGCCTATTAATTGTAGGTTTGTAGCTTATATTGCAAGTAGAGGGGGTATGTGTATCTGAAGTAAGTGGGCCAGGGTTGGGGTGAATATCACCACCAAGTATTAGGTTGAGTCTATACTTGGTGATGAACTTCAGGAATTTGTTTATTAGTTTGTGGTAGTGTTTGGATCTAGAGTTAATGTGCCTGGAGTTGAGATGTTGATAGACTGAACAAGATGTTGGATAGGATCTGGTACTGTAAGTATGGTTGAAGGTGGAAGGATTTACAGCTGGGGTGATAGTATGGCCTTTTGGGACCTGAAATCCCGTGAGAAACTGGTTTTCATACAAGATAAGGAGGTATGGTGTGAACAAGAGGGGTAGTAAAGAGGAGTATATCATTATCTGTGATTCAGCTAGTGAGTTAAGGAACTGTTTTACCTGGTGATGCAACACCAGAAGATAGAGTGGTGAGGTAAAGGTACTGGAAGGGGGATGGGAGAATGCCATATGAAAGCTAATAGGTGCTATTAAAATGTAGGTAGTAGAATGGGGGTGGGTGGAATTATCCCAGATGAAAGCAGATAGGATCTAGAAAGTGGGGGAGTGGCTATAGTACTATAAATTTAGAGGTACTGGGGGCGGGAGGGGAGAGAAGAGAGCCAGAGCGAAGAGAGCCCGAGTGTAGCGAGGGCGAACGTAGCAGGGCTATTGCAGTTTACAAGGTTTCCTAAGGTGTACTAAAGCTATAAGGTAAGTATTACAGCTCTTAATATAAGAGTCAATTTACTTGAGTTACAGGGGAAGGAGGCAACCACTCAAGTAGAAACAAAGAGCCCTATGGCTGACCAATATGGTAACCTACTTAATTACAAAGCACCGTAAGTGAAAGCTTAACAAATGCTTTTTGTGTGTGCAACCTACTCTGTTTAAATGTTGAGAGAAACTGATTGCAGTCCTGTAGACACCGTTTTGTAGGGAACTGTAGAGCTCAACTAGGAAAAGAGAAAAGCAGAGATTCTAGGGTAAGCATGAAGGCAACAACAGGCAGTTATTATATAATAATGCATTCAGAAAGGTTTGGTGGGGGGGTAAAGTAGCACACTTCAGAATGAACTAAGATTTATAGCTAAGAAACCTAAGCAAGAGAGCAATGCAGTGAATAAACACTTGACAGATTTTAAAGATATACCAGAAAAACTAAATCAATTATTCACAATTGTACAACTGGAAAATTGCCAGTAAAAGCACTTAGCTAGCCCAAGTTACTCAAGTCATAAAAGCACTTCTTCAGGTACATTTGTTTCTGTTAGTTTAGGGAGGGGGTGGCTGAAGCTAGTTTGAAGAGGTGTAGTGCATCTTTGATAATGAGTGTTAGAATAAATATCTGTGTAGGTAGACCAGCAATTGGATATCAGCCCAAGTAAAGTAGCTGTGGGTGAATGCTAAATAAAATACCAATGCAGTGTGGTGTTGTTTTCACCAGATGTTATTTCGCTTTTTTTCTAGTTATAGCTCTGAAATAAATATATTATATACACTGATATCATTCCTCCCACCTAAATATTTATATATAATATATTTATTTCAGAGCTATAACTAGAAAAAAAAGTGAAATGAAATCTGGTGAAAACAACACCACACTGCATTAGTATTTTATTTAGCATTCACCCACAGCTACTTTACTTGGGCTGATATCCAGTTGCTGATCTACCTACACAGATATTTATTCTAACACTCATTATCAAAGATGCACTACACCTCTTCGAACTAGCTTCAGCCACCCCCTCCCTAAACTAACAGAAACAAATGTACCTGAGGACTTTCAGCCAATAGCAAATATAGAACTTACAGCAAAATACTCCTAAGAAAATTGCATACAAACAAATTCTAGACTTCCTTATAAAATATGACATATCTTCTGAGAAGCAGAATGGTTTTAGGCCAAAATATAGCAAGTGGCAATGCAGTGATGCAGCAGTTAGTGTTATCACCTCACAACACACTAGTCATAGGTGACTTGATAGTGAGGCACACTGATGTCCCACTCACTAGGATGAATAAGGAGAACGTAACAGTCAGCTGCCTGTCAGGTGCCAGGATCCGATACATAATGCATGCACTCAGGTCTCACACCAACAGGTACAAATATGACTCTGTCATTGTACATGTTAGTGTGGATGACCTGAGGCATACCTCCCCAGACTACATGAAAAGAGACATGGAGGAGCACCCGATTATGTATCCCAGGCAGGTATGACCCTAGCCCTGAGCAGCATCCTACCATCACCCAGAATTATTTCACAGTACAAGCAGAAATGATTGATTTCAATAACTGGCTAAGTTTCTGGTGTCATTCTAAGGGATCCAATATCTGTCTGCCTAGGATGACATGATTGACAGACCCTGATGCTTTGCCAGAGATGGCCTGTATCTGTCACCCCTGGGTTTCTGCATACTGGCCAAGGCACTTGCCACCCCTACAGTGCCTTTTTTAGGCAGTGTTCCAAAGACCAAATTATCACCGTAACAGCCACAAACAAATGCAATCTGAGGGTCATGTTGCTCAACGCTAGAAGTCTAAATCTCAAAATGCACTCGCTCAAGGCACTCCCTAAAATAGAGAACATTGACAATTGTTTTGTAATAGAGACCTGGTTCAAGGCAGCAGAAAGCACCCCTGCACTACCAAGCTATAACCCATTCCACACCTTTCAACCCCAGAACTTAGATTGAAGCTCCAAAGGCGGTGGTGTTTCCATATTCATAAAGGATGTGCACACCTCCAGACTGGTAGCCCAACATAATGCATCAGAAATACTTCAGGTGCAGCTAACATTGGGTAAGACTGCGATTCAGGTCGTAGCCTGCTATAGGTCCCCAACCTCCACATTCCTAAGCACCCTGGAGAATATCAGTGTCCAACCTAACACTCTCTTACTAGGCAACTTCAACTACCCCTCCATTAACTGGGTAAACTACCCATGTACCAATACACTTGCCCAACATTTCCTGGAGTTCATTAATTCCAGTGCCCTGGACTAGCTCGTTCTTACCCCCACTAGAGGTAGCAACATCCTTGGCCTGGTCATTATTAACATGGGCAACCATTGCTCTACACTAATAGTCAGCTCCTCCCTGGTTAGATCCGACCACAAACTAATCACTTTGGAAATCCCCCCCCCAACAAAGGTAATCACCATGAGAAACTTCTCCAAAGCTAACTTTGGGACACTAAAAACAGAGGTGGCTAACTTCACGGTACCCATGTAAATGGAGAATAGTTGCATGACTGCAGAATCGTACACCAATGTACTGTACGATCACGTACACAAATGCATGGGTCTCGCCATACCCAATAAAACCAAGACACTCTCCTCCAAAAAAGGAAAGCAATCTAGTGGTCCCCTGCCATAAGCAAACTCTACAACAGAAGAAGAAACTGATGCGAAAAAATGTGAAGTCCCAAGACTGGAAAAACTCCCTTATCTGCCTCAACAAAAAAGAAACTAAATCCCAGTAGCTGGCAGAAGCATACAATGAAGAAAAATCAAACTCTCAAATATAAAAAACCACAATGCTTTAATAGCACACAAACACGTAAGCGCTTTCACGGCTCCAAAAGACCGCTTCATCAGACAATTTCAAGCATCAAAGAGAACCTATTTAAAGTTTAAAAAACACATCACATGACAGAGGAATCTCAACTTTTTGTTGAGGCAGAAAAAACAAAATCCATCCCAAATGAATAGAAAAGAAACTAAATCCCAGCAGCTGGCAGATGCATACAATGAAGTAAAATCAAACTCTCAATTATAAAAAAAAAACACAATGTTTATTAGCACACAAACACATAAGCGCTTTCACAGCTCCAAAAGACCGCTTCATCAGACAATTTCTAATATCAAAGAGAACCTATTTAAAGTTTAAAAAACACATCACATGACACTCACCAATAAATATTTTTAAAGTAACATGTACATTATAAAGTACTCTCTCAGACATATGGAGCAATATATTCGACAATACATATAATTAGAAATATAAAATAAAAAATAAAGAATAAATAATAATAAATAATAAATGATAAATAAAAGTCACTAATAATTAATGAACTGGCTAACTGAAGCACTAGGCATCCCACTATTGATTCTTCCTACATTCTATTGACTATTTTGGTTGCTAGAGGGCTTGTGCGCTTCATGAGAGTCATATTTCATGATGCCATTTAAGGTTTTATGCTGCTATCATATTTCTATATGAGATGAGAGTTAGCCAGTTCATTAATTATCATTAATTATTAGTGATTTTTATTTCTCATTTATTATTTATTATTTATGCTTTAATTTTTATTTTACATTTCTAATTATATGTATTGTTGAATATATTGCTCCATATGTCTGAGAGAGTACTTTATCATGTACATGTTACTTTAAAAATATTTATTGGTGAGTGTCATGTGATGTGTTTTTTAAACTTTAAATAGGTTCTCTTTGATATTAGAAATTGTCTGATGAAGCGGTCTTTTGGAGCCGTGAAAGCGCTTACGTGTTTGTGTGCAAATAAATCATTGTGTTTTTTTTTTATATTCGAGAGTTTGATTTTTCTTCATTGTATGCTTCTGCCAGCTACTGGGATTTAGTTTCTTTTCTATTCATTTGGGCTGGATTTTGTTTTCTCTGCCTCAACAAAAAGTTGAGATTCCTCATCAAATCCTCTAAAGATAGGTATGAAAACAGAATTGCAGCAGATAGTAAAGACAAACACAAGGCCTTCTACAGTTATGTAAAGAATCTCCACGGCAATACCCAGATTTGCTCTGAGCTACTGCACAATCGTACCTCCTATACTGAGCCAAAAGATACTGCCAGTATACTGGCCGACAGATTCAGGGCCAACTTTACCCCCATCACCCCCCAAAGGACCAATCACAATACTAGCAGATTGCCAGGCACCCAGTATTACTGCTGCGCAGGTTAAAACAGCACTGTCCAATGCAAAGAATACAAGCTTCTATGGGACCTGACAATATCCCTGGTTGTGTTCTACATGAACTACAGAGTGAACTGGCACCTCACCTGTGTGCCCTGTCACAGCCTCACCTCAGGCTTTGTTCTTGCTGAATGGTGCACTGCTACAGTCATCCCTCTCCACAAAGGAAGGGGGACTACAGACCCTGGGAACTATCGCCCCATAAGCCTGACAAGTCTGATATGCAAAGCTATGGAACACGTCATCATGGACCTAATAAACAAGGATATAGGGAATCTCCAAACACTGGATCCCACACAGTTTGGTTTTGTGAAGGGTAGATCATGCCTGCTCAACTTGGTTGACTTCTTTGAGTTAGTCACCAGAGCTGTGGATGAAGGCAAGGTGGTTCATACAGCCTACTTTGATCTGGGCAAGGCCTTTGATACCATTCCCCACTCAGGAATCATAGAAAAACTTATTAAGCTAAGCATCAACCCCTATATAACTAGGTGGGTTGCAAACTGGCTCACAGATGGAATCCACAGTGTGAAAGTAGCTGACTCTATGTCAGACTGCTGATTAGTCATGAGTGGAGTCCCACAGGGTTCAGCCCTGGGTCCTCTCCTGTTTGGTATCTACTTCTCTGAAGTCCAGGCCAACACGAAGGGACTCTGGCTGACAAAATTCACATACGATTGCAAGTTGAAATCTATTATTAACTCCCCAAGCGATGTTGACATCCTCAAGAATGGCCTCACTGTGACCAACGACTGGTGTCAGGACCATTGCCTTAAGCTCAATGCCAAAAAATGTGTCATCATCCCCTTTGGGAAAAACCCAGTTCCCATGAATTACCACACTGATGGTAGTCCACTGAATACGGAAGGTGTTATAAGAGACCTGGGAACAAAGACTGACAGCAACCTCTCTTTTGATCACCACATTGCCACTGTGGTCAGAAAGTCCTTCTATGTGGCACATCTCATTACTAAGGGTTTTGCATCCAGGAAGAAAGAGGTCATTGTCTCCCTCTACTCTTCCCTCATTAGGCCAGTCATCGAGTACAATATCCCATTTCGCATGTACCTCACTAGACACCTGCAACAACTGGAGAGGCCACAAAAGTACCTCACAAGGAGGATCCTAGGCCTTAAACACTTGTCCTACATGGACAGACTCAGAAAACACCAACTATTCTTTGTCTCATATCGCCTACTTAGAGGCGATCACTGCCTGACTTACAAAGCCATGTCTGATCCAGCTCAGTTAGAAATGCTACATCAAAAGAAAACCCAATTCCTTCTGCACCACACGCTCCAGAGACCTCATCTTCATTACCATAATTAACAGAACATGCTGGAGGGACAGGTTCATAACCCAGAGACTGCTCATGCTATGGAACAGACTTCCCATACATGTCAAGCAGAGCACCTCGCTGACCCTCTTCAAGAGAAATCTTGATGAGTAGATGGGAAACAGAAAATGCACCCCAGGGGTAACACCAGTGGTCTACTCGACAGAGGCACTGGGAACAAAGGTCGGGTGGCACTATGCCAGGGTAATCCTATGGCTAGGATTGTAAAGGCCCCAGGGCCATTAGCCTAGTACACACCTATGAACAAGAGGTTCTCCGGTTCAGTTCTCAGCTGGGCTGTCTTCTGTGTAGAGTCTGGAACTTTTCTCCATAGGTCTCTACTGAAAATGGGCTCTGTCCAAGTCAGACTTTCACGGTAGAAAATTTT
>NC_056732.1:1872783475-1872825266 GCF_019279795.1 Protopterus annectens
CTTTGTGCCCACTTAATGGTGCACAGCAACAGTTATCCCACTTCACAAAGGGGGAACCACCACTGATCCTGGGAACTATCGCCCTATTAACCTGATGAGTCTGGTCTGCAAGACCATGGAACGTATCATCATGGAACTCATAAAGACATTGGTAACCTCCAAACTCTGGACCCCACCCAGCTCTGGTTTCTGAAAGCCAGATCATGCCTTCTGAACCTGATCGACTTCTTTGAGGCAGTCACCAAAACTGTAGACAAAGGTAAGGTAGTTCACACAGCCTATCTTGACCTTGCCAAGGCTTTCAACACCATCCCCCAATTCTGGAATTATAGCTAAACTCACTAAACTAGGTATAAATCCCTACATCACAAGATGGGTTGCCAAATGGCTCACTGACAGAACCCACACTGTAAACGTTGCAGACTCCAAATCTAACTTCAAACCAGTGACAAGTGGAGTACCACAGGGTTCAGTCCTGGGACCGCTTCTGTTTGGTATCTACTTCTCTAAAGTACAGGCTAACACAGAAGGCCTCTGGCTAATGAAGTTCGCAGATGACTGCAAACTAGGAGCCATAGTCAAGTCCCCAAATGAAGTGGACATCCTACAGAAGGGCCTCACTGAGAGAGATGCCTGGTGTCAGAGGCATGGCCTCAAGCTTAATGCCAAATAGTGCATTGTCATCCCCTTTGGTAAAAACTCTGTACCCATGAACTACCACATAAACGGCAGTCTACTAAATGCAGAATGTGTGATAAGAGACCTTGGGACCCAGGTGGACAGTAGTCTCTCCTTTGATAATCACATCACCACAGTAGTCAGGAAATCCTTCTATGTGGCACACCTCATCACAAATGGGTTCTCATCCTGGAAAAAAAGAGGTCATTGTTCCCCTCTACTCGACACTCATTAGACTCATTATAGAGTACAATGCCCCTTTTGGAATGTACCTCACAAGACATCTGCAGCAGCTGGAAAGGCCACAGACGTACGTCACAAAGAGGATTACTGGCCTAAAACAGATGCCCTATACTGACTGTCTCAAAAAACTCCAGCTTTACTCTGTAGCATATCGCCTACTCTGAGGAGACCTCTGCCTAACATATAAAGCTATGTTAAACCCAGAGCTGTTGGACATGCTACACCTAAAGAAATCCCAATCCCTCTGAGCTACACACTATAGGGACCTAAACCTTGTCACCACAATAAACAGGACATGCTGGAGGGATAGATTCCTGTCCTAGAGAATTCCTATACTTTGGAACAAGCTACCTATCTATATCAAACAAAGCACTTCATTAGCACTCTTCAAGAAAAAGCTTGATGAGTGGATAGCCTAGAACCTACCTATATTTATATATATATATATATATATATATATATATATATATATATATATATATATATATATATATATATATATATATATATATATACACACATATATATATATATATATATATATATACATATATATATACATACATACATATATATATATATATATATATATATACACACACACACACACACACACACACACACACACACACACACACACACTCACACCACACTCTCATGCACACTCATACACACATTGTATAAGCAAAGACTGTGTACTTTGCCAAATGGCATAGGTTTTATTTGCCTGAAAATGGAGCAGCATGCTTAACCTGGTTAACAAATGTGAATAAACAAAATAAACTGCTAGGGATATGTTCTCCAAATCCAAGGAGATTATTGTCCCTCTCTACTCCACCTTAATCAGACCCATAACAGAAAATAATGTCCTCTTCGGCAGTGAACCATCCAATCATACTGCCGAACTTGAAAAAAAAAAAATTCCCAAAAAAAAAAAATCCCAGGCACGTCCACCTTGTTACCCTGAGTGACTAAAAGCCCTTTCACTCTTCCAATTGGATGGGGATCTGCAAGTTCACCCTTTGGCTCTTACTTATAGAGGGAACAAATAAAGGGACTTGCATTGGCTAGGCTCTTAACTGGCTACTGGAGTGATTTCTTAGTATGAACTTATGAACTTATGACCATATCTAATACTGTGCACTATTAGATGGTGCTAATTCTTATCCAAGTGTCAGCCAGTACACATAGCAAAGTAATCCAGCCAATGGATTAGCACACTGTCTCTTCGATCATAACCCAGTTGTCGTGTGTTTAAGATGTCAAGAAACTCACCTCAAGAGAAGCTCAAGAACTGAATCTTGATATCCATTTAGCCTGAATGGTTGAGTCATAGCTCATGTGTATGTAAAAGATCCCCTGGCACCTATTGAGAAGAGCATGGCAAGTTCCCTAATGCCCTGGCCAAATTTTCCTAGTAATATAAATATCACCTTGGGCCTGTCCTGAAAAGGGGACACTAGCCTAATTGGACTAACCCAGTCAACAAAGGTTAAATAAATAAAACAATACATTTTATGTGGCCTGCACCCTACCTACATACCACCTATCTGTACATACAGACCTATATAACAAGTGTGTGCACCGACCAGCTGCATGATTTTATGGAAAATTCCATCAAAGGAACTGCTGTAATAGGGCAGAAGTGTAAATCATGGCACCTTTCTTTGTGGCACTTTGACACATTATAAACAATGCCCTGGGCACTACAGAACATCTGGTAATTAAGGGAGTGAAAGCCCTTCCTGTTGATGTGCAACAGTCCCTCTGGAGTAGGAGGGGGTCTTGACGGCCATCTGGTACAACAGACAACTTCCAGGATCTCAAGGAAACAAGGGAATGTCACAAAATGCCCACATGGTGCTGGCTGTCTCCTTGCAATCCTGGAAAATCAGAAGTGCTCAACTATATGCTGCAAAGTAACATTATGGCACTGCCTCAGGATATGTCAGGCAGATGCTTGTAATGATAGCTGAGGCATTTCTCATTACATGAATTGTTTCACTTATTAACTTTCATTTCCAACATTAATATGAATTGTTTCACTTATTAACTTTCATTTCCAACATTAATTAATATTTTGCTTCCCTACTATGTTTTACATTTTTAGTGAATCTTTGCATGGCATTAACATTAATTATATCAAATGTCCTTATTTGGAGAATGCTACACACAACTAGGCATTTACTGTTGTAAACAGTTTTCCTTTCTTGATGACCATAATGTTACATTACTCCATGTTCTGATTTTTTTATAATGATTTGTTTTATCAAATTTATTCAGTGAGATTGCAGAAATGTAATTGCTGCACTGTTTTTTTCATTTATACGGTTCTCAGGTTTTACAAGATGTTGCTGTTTTAGTACTTAATGTTAGAGGCATGTGATGATATCTCATTACATTGTTAGGATCACATGATTGACTGCAATTTAAAAGCTGTTGTTGGTACTACTCAGTTGTTCTGATGAAGTCCTATTCGTTATTAAGGAGAAAAGCCCTAGACCAATACATGTTTTGTAAGTCTGACTAAAGTTGCTATTAAACTTGTTTTCTTCACTCTCCAGTGCTTTTATGGTTTTGAGGCACAATGTGTTTCTGACCCGATCCACTGGATGCTATGTGAGCTTTGTCCTAGCTTTGTGCATTTTTTTTTTTTTTTGGCTGCAAAGACGCATGCTCTATCTGGTTCCGTATGCTTGTTGTATTCTTAATGTGCCCCCAGTGGGTCACGGAAAGGTCCCTGTGGGCTAAGACAATTAAAGTTACATTCCCTTCCACTTCTGGGCACCACAGTTCAACAAGGTCCCTTACAGTCTCCTTGAACGTAAGGAAACCATCTCCAATCTGCTGCTCAGTGGACTGGTGGTTATATCAGGCACTGTCAGTACCTCCTGCACTGGCATGGACACCCACAAAGTGTAACATTACTGGCTCCTACAGCTGCCTTTATGACTTGCTACTCAGCTATTGTTGCTGTTAATCCAGGTAAATTACCATCATGTACTCCAAGATCCTGGATGTGAAAACACAGATGTATACCACAGTGGAAAGCCTCTGTTTTACATTTTTCTGAATCGGACTACCATTTTGGGTGCCATCGTTTGCACACATCATACCTCTGTTTTACATTTTTCTGAATCGGACCACCATTTTGGGTGCCATCATTTGCACACATCATACCTCTGTTTTACATTTTTCTGAATCGGGCTACCATTTTGGGTGCCATCATTTGCACACATCATACCTCTGTTTTACATTTTTCCTGAATCGGACCACCATTTTGGGTGCCATCATTTGCACACATCATACCTCTGTTTTACATTTTTCTGAATCGGACTACCATTTTGGGTGCCATCATTTGCACACCTCATACCTCTGTTTTACATTTTTCTGAATCGGACTACCATTTTAGGTGCCATCATTTGCACACATTATACCTCTGTTTTACATTTTTCTGAATCAGACTACCATTTTGGGTGCCATCATTTGCTCACATCATATATCCAAGTTGCATGGAGCTCCTCATTTCCATGTCACTATGCACTCATTATCTTGCCTTGCATAACATGACATTTTGACCCTTGTGTGACCTCACTGTGTCACAGTATTAGCCACACCCTGCATGTTGCCACTTCATACCCTAATAAGTGCTACACAATCAGCTAAATATCTGTGACCCATGGTCAGTGTGTGACTTTTTTTCCATATTACTGACAGACTGAACATGTGACAAATGCATGGAAATCCCATTGATGGACTTCAAGGCAGTTATGAATAAACTAAGACAAAAAATTAAAAACAGTCTGTTGAAAGTGAGCAAGACTGATATAACACACACGAGTCTATATTAGATGCTCGAAGTTCACCCCCGCTACTTAAATATTCTAACTCTGAAACCACACTATATTGAAGTAAACCGAAATCTCCCTTTACGGAGATTTCCATTTACCTCTTCGATGTTTTGCGGTTTCGCTGGTCGACAATGTCAGATTCGACATTGTGAACATTTGCGATTCTGATATAGACCCAAAACACACACAAATCTTTAACCTTCAGAAAGAAAGAAATGTTTTAGAAACCAATTCTTCTAGCTATGGATCAGTTGCTGGTAAACATTCCATGTCCCATCTTTTTTCCATACTTCAATCAGGCTTAAAAGTTAACTTTTTAACCACTTTCCTGCCTACCTATTAAACTGTTTCTTCCCCTCCATCCCCCACCTTCTTTTTTTGAATTCCACATTAGGAATCATGTATCTCAATATTATCTTATGGGGACATCTACATGTAAATATGCCTGAGGCCAACCTAAAATTATACTCACTATTTTTTTTTTCATTTTAATGTACAGTATTTTTTTCAGTCCATTCATATGTAAACTGTTTCCTTATTTACTGTAGACATGGGTCCACTATTGTTTCTGCATTGCACTCAAATGCTGTACTTGTTCATGGCCCAGGTTGTGCTTGAAAAGGGTCAGCAAGACCAGTGTACTTATCTGGTTATTAAATGTGAAACAGATAAACAAATCAGATTACAATTTCACATCATCATATGATCACAGGAATTACAAGGCAAGGGAGCTCAAAGACCATTTGAGTCTTGCCAATACCCACCCCAGACTGTAACCCAGTCTTTAGAAAGGCAAAGTAAGTTTTTTCAGGAAAGAATTTGAGGATACCCATCCAATCATCAAAGTTAAATTTGAAGGATACAAGGGTATAGTGCTATTTAACTTAATCTAGAGATGGAATAAACATCTGTCCCTATTAGTTTTATTTATATGTTGGTGGAGATTTAAGCCCTTAGTTCTGTTTTTTGTGGAGCTGCTGGATTTGTGCAGATACAGATTTCAGCTCATGTAAAAGCACCATGCTTACAGGTAAGTGAACCTTTCAGATAAGGATGCACCTCAAAGGAGAATTGTGTTTAGCCTGTGTAGTGGTACAAACTGACACACTGTAGTATCATGTGACTAAAAGAACCCCCTGGAAAGTGTTCAGATTTTATCACTATACTGTCATCTGTTCATATTATTCATCATTTATGACAACATTACACTGCAAAGAAACCTGAATAAAAATAAAGTTAAATCCCCTTACCTAGTGAAATCATGTTCTCATAGTTCTGTACCATCACTTCCTTGTACAGCTCTTTCTGTTGTTTGGTCAGCATCTTCCACTCCTCTGTTGAAAACTCAATAGCGACATCTTCAAAGCTTTCTGGCACCTGGAAGCACACATAATTTGCTTGCACTGTACATATGCATGCATTTAAAACATTTCAACAAGAATGTGATGTAATTAGCTATGTTAAAATGTGCTTCAAGTACAATAGTTGCCAATTTACCAAAGTTAATAACCTCTTCAGTTTTTCCTTTCTACCAGTAATTTTGTTAAAACTCAAATATTTTAGGAATGGGCTTATGACCAGTATTTTCAGGGGGTCAAAGATCTCTGCAGATGGTGATTGTAGCAATGAAACTAAACAATTCTTGTATCTTTAATGGAAATGTAGAGTAAATCTGGATAAGATTTCACATTGAAAACAATGGTATGTATAATTAAAGGTACATTTCCCCCAGTAACAACATACCAATATTTCTGAACTATAGCGTTAGGAGAAAATTACATGGACTGCAAAAAGTTCAAATTAGGGTGACTTTTCTATTTCCCATCCACTCATCAAGATTTCTCTTGAAGATGGCCAGTGAGGTTTTCTGCTTGACATGTATGGGAAGTCTATTCCATAGCATGGGCAGTCTCTGGATTTTGAACCTGTCCCTCGAGCATGTTCTGTTGATTGTGGTAATGAAGTTGAGGTCTCTGGAGTGTGTAGTGTGGAGGGATTGGGATTTCTTTAGATGTAGCATTTCTAACAGAGCTGAGTCAGACATGGCTTTGTAAGTCAAGCAGAGATCGCCTCTAAGTAGGCGATATGAGACAGAGAATAGTTGGAGATTTTTTAGTCTGTCCATATAGGACAAATGTTTAAGGCCTAGGATCCTATTTGTGAAGTACTTTTGCGGCCTCTCCAGTTGTTGCAGGTGTTTAGTGAGGTACATGCCAAATGGGGCACTGTACTCAATGATTGGCCTAATGAGGGAAGAGTAGAGTGAAACAATGACCTCTTTCTTCCTGGATGCAAAAACCTTAGTAATGAGATGTGCCACATAGAAGGACATTCTGACCACAGTGGCAATGTGGTGGTCAAAAGAGAGGTTGCTGTCAACCTGTGTTCACAGCTTTCTTATAATGTCTTCTGTGTTCAGTGGACTACCATCGATGTGGTAATTCATGGGAATCTGTTTTTTCCCAAAGGGGATGATGACACATTTTTTGATATTAAGCTTAAGGCCATGACACCAGTCGTTGGTCTCAGTGAGGCCTTTCTGTAGGATGTCAACATCACTCGGGGAGTTAATAATAGATCCCAACTTGCAATCGTCTTCAAACTTTGTCAGCCAGAGTCCCTTCGTGCTGGCCTGGACTTCAGAAGTAGATGCCAAACAGGAGAGGACCCAGGACCGAACCCTGTGGGATTCTACTTGTGACTAGTCGCAGTCTGACTTGGAGTCAGCTACTTTAACACTGTGGGTTCTACCTGTAAGCCAGTTTGCAACCCACCTAGTGATATAGGGGCTGATGCCTAGCTTAGTGGGTTTTTCTATGATTCCTGAGTGGGGAATGGTATCAAAGGCCTTGGCCAGCTCAAGTTAGGTTGTATGAACCACCTTGCTGTCATCCACAGCTCTGGTGACTGACTCAAAGAAGTTGACTAAGTTGAGCAGGTATGATGTACCCTTCACAAAACAAAACTTTGTATGTAGAAAGAAAGGATCTTCCTAGAGCATAACTTAACAGACATCACAGGAATTCAATACTGTTGGAAGGGATTACAAGACTTGAAAACCCATACCAAGTAGAAAGTTCTGGACAGTTTGTAAAGACTCTTGATAACTGGAAAGACAGTCTGTAAAAATAATACAACTGTTCAAACATGAAAGTTGGGAATGTCTTGAAGCCTAAAGTAAGCAATGACTGGAGCAAGACACTGAATACCTCTGGTGCTATAGAAATTCCAAAGGGTAGGACAGAGAACTGATAATTTAAACCAGGCACAACAAACCTTAAAATATGACTGAACTGCTCACCAATGGGAATGTGACAAGTGTTCTTTAAATCTGGATTTTCCATAAAGGTTAGAGGGGTCGATTGTAGAGAGGGAACTAAAGGGATAACATTCTGAACTTTGGAATCTTAACAGAAAGATTTAGAAAGGAAAGGTCCAGTACATGTCTCCAGAAGCCTTCCCTTTTTGGTACCAAAAAAAAAATCCTTGAATAAAAGCTTTTGTCAAAGAGCTAGACAAGTACAAGTTGTATAACTTCCTGGGTTAGCATCTGGTGTAGAATGGGAGGAAAGAGCGAGACAGAGAGAATTGACTTACTTTGCAAGGAAGAATCCCCTGGAAAAGGAGGGATTTCCATACCTGCCGCAGTACCTTCAGAACCCATCTTATTGTAACAATCTGATGCCACAAGGGAAGATGAAGTCTCAGAGAGATGGAGAAGTTCCCAGGATGGATAGGGGAGAGGCCTGAGGAGGCCAATAGTCATGCTGATTGCGAGGACTGACCCTGATTTTCGAGACTTTTCCTTTCATTTTGGAGCAGCCCTGTCACTGCTTTTTAAAATCCTGTTTGCCGGCATCTTGCTGCTTAAATGGCTTATTGAAAAAGGGAGATGAGGCAGAGGAAAAATGTTTATTTCCTTTGAAAAAAGGAGGGTTTATTAATCTGAGTCACTCCTTGTATTAAAGTTCCCCTTTCAGCACCATTCTTTACCACCTCGGCTAAAGAGACAAACGAAAATTACTTACCCAAGGGAAAATTTTAAATTTCAATTTTAAATCTTCTGTAAGAGACTGTGAATGAAGCCAAACAAGGCTTCTCAATACTGAACCAAAAGAGGCAGCTGTTGACCAGGAATAAGTAACATCATATGCACACTACAAAATGTGTTTAGTACCTTGAGAAGCAGATCTAACAAAGGCATCCAAGGAACTGTTTACGTTAGCAGAAGGAAAGTTGACTGTTGATTTCTACATGTTATCATGTAGAATACAGGAATAAGATATTATTTAAATCCCACCTGGAAATAGCAAATACATTTAAACATTTTTGTTTATTGTAAAAAAGGCTACTTATCCCAGGAGACATACACCATAACCCAGGACTGTACAGTAGTATCCTCTCAGCTAAGCACCCAGCTAAACACCCAACTGACCTACTAATTATTAACATCAATATCAGGAGTATATACAATAAACTACCTGAACTACATGCATTTATAACCCACTACTCTCCGGACATAATCATCATCACTGAAACCTGGCTAAAACCATTTACGGAAAACAAGGAAATTATCCCCCCAGGGTATACTAAGACTTGATAGGGTAGGCTAAAAGGGAGGTGGTGTCACAATACTCTTAAAAAAAAAAAACACTTAACATCCTGCCACTGCAACCTCCTCTTCCTAAATTTCAAAATGCAGAAACCTTATGTGCAGTCCTTAATCTAAAAAACAAAAAGAAAATTAATATTTCCTGCTGTTATATTCCCCCAGGAAACAACGCTGCCATTATTGAAGAAATTCTATAACTGGTTAGAGAGAAACTTCTAGAAGAAACTATCCTGCTTGAGGATCTAAATGCTGACTGCTTAGCCTGTAACTCTGACAACCCCACAGAGCATATTAACCTCTTTGGGTTTGAGCAACTCATACAAAAACCCACTAGTGTAAACAAAACCCCCCACAAACAATTTATCCTAGATTGGACCTTAGTGAATTGCGTACAGCTACAGTGGTACCACTCCACAAAGGTGGTGCCACAACGGACCCCGGGAACTATCGCCCCATAAGCCTGACTAGTCTGGTCTGTAAAGCTATGGAGCATATTATCATGGAACTCATAAACAAAGACATTGGGAGCCTCCAGACACTGGACCCTACCCAATTCGGCTTTAAGGGCAGATCTTGCCTCTTAAACCTAGTTAATTTCTTTGAAACAGTTATCAAAGCCATAGATGAGGGCAAGGTAGTCCACACAGCCTACCTGGACCTCACAAAAGCCTTTGACACAATACCCCACTCAGGCATCATAAATAAGCTTACCAGCTTAAATATCAACCCCTATATCACAAGATGAGTTGCAAACTGGCTCAGGGATAGAACCCACATGGTCAGAATCGCAGGTGCCATGTCCGAATCCAAACCAGTTACAAGTGGTGTCCCACAGGGCTCAGTTCTGGGACCTCTCTTGTTCGGTATATACTTTTCTGAAGTTCAGGCTAACACAGGGGGATTATGGCTGACAAAGTTCGCAGATGACTGCAAACTGGGGGCCATAATCGAATCTCCAGCTGACACAAACATCCTCCAAAAGGGTCTCACAGAAACGGATGCTTGGTGCCAGAGCCACGGCCTCAAGCTAAATGCTAAAAAGTGCATAGTCATCCCCTTTGGGAAAAACAAGGTGCCCACAAATTACCACATAGGTGGTAATCCATTAAGTATGGAAGAAGTAATTAGAGATCTGGGGACCAACGTAGATAGTAATCTCTCCTTTGATAATCACGTTGCCAAAGTGGTTAGAAAGACCTTCTATATAGCCCACCTTGTCACGAAAGGGTTCACATCTAGATCAAGAGAGGTCATTGTGCCCCTCTACTCGTCACTCATCAGGCCCATAATTGAATACAATGCCCCTTTTGGGATGTACCTTACCCGACACCTGCAGCAACTGGAGAGACCCCAAAAGTACCTCACCAAGAGGATCATGGGCTACAAACAGATGTATCGACTAAAGAAACTCCAGCTCTACTCAGTTGCTTACCGCCTATTCAGAGGCGATCTATGCCTGACATACAAAGCCATGTCAAACCCAGAATTAATGGACATGCTCCACCTCAAAAATTCCAAGTCCCTTAGAGCTACACGCTCCAGGGACTTAAACCTCAGCACAAAAATAAATAGGACATGCTGTTGGGACAGATTCATTTCCCAGAGGCTCCCCTCACTCTGGAATAGAATCCCAATTCATGTTAGACATAGCCCCTCGCTGACCCTCTTCAAGCGAAATCTGGACGCATGGATGGGAAATCGCAAATTCACCCCTGGGATCTCTTCTGTGTCCCTGCTAGACAGAGGCACAGTAAACTAATCTTAAAAGGGTACCTTCTGTGACCTACTTTACAGAGACACAGTAGGCTAATCTAATAGGGAGGCAGAAGCCAAATACACTCTGGCTAGGCTTATAAATGCCCTAGGGCAGATAGCCTAGTATCTACCTATGAACCTGTGAACCTAAGCATGATATTCATCTTATCCTAAACCCCAATAAGACAAAACTGCTCCTATACCCCCCCCCCACAAAAGCCAAATCTACCCCTCTCTCTTTTACCATCACTTCTAAAAATGGTACTGTAATTTCTCCTTCTGCACACGCTAAACTCCTCGGTGTTGAAATCAACAATAACTTACACTGTGATGTTCGTATCTCACAAACCATTAAAAAGGTCCATAAAAAAACTGGGAACTTTATATAGACATAAAAAGTATCTCTCTGATAATGCACGGATCACCCTAGCACAAGCCCACCTATTATCCACTCTGCTGTATGCCACACCAATTCTTACCCATACTAGAAAAAATGATTTAACCAGACTGGAGTCATGTTAGAATAAAACTGCTAAGTTTGCTAACAACTTCTCTTTCAGAAGCCACCACTGCCAGGCTCTAAGGACCCTAAAGTGGCTTGAACTTCCACAATTACTTCTTTATCAACAGCTTGTCATAGCTTACAATATTCTAAAGTATCCTGATAAAACCCCTGCACTAGGTCACCGTATTACTCCCTACATAGCAAACCACCATCTACACTCTAATGAAAATCTCTCCTCTGTTTTGCTAGAGTCAGAAACACTGCAGGGAAAGCCCTATTCTCTCATACTATAGCTAAGGCCTGGAACAACCTGCCCCAGTCAATTACATCTATATCCCCATTATCACCCAGTTTAAAATCTCAGTCAAAACACCTCTGATAAATACCTGGTTATGCTCTTGCATCTCACCTGATTAACAAATAAGACACAGACATCTAACCTATTGCCAAACCTCAGCTCACTCTGAGGCACTGTCCAAAAGGCATTGCTATTATTTGCTGTCATTTTTTCTTGTGATGTTTTGATGTAAATAAGTTTTCTTTTCCTCCATGCAAATATTTAACTATATTATCCTATGTTGAAGATGGTCAATGGATTTTGTTCAATAATTTCTCTGTTGCTTATTGTTTTTAATATACTTAAAGTGTATTTGTATTTACTGTCTTGTTCATATGTGATAGTTTAAATTGTCTTGTTCTTTTTCTTGGGAGCTTTTTTCCCTGGGCCTCTGCTGTAAATGGACCTGTGACCAGTCGGACTTTCCTGGTAAGCATATGTAAAATAAATAAAAATCAAATTATCAAAAGACAAAAGTAAAAACTTCATCTTATAAGCATAACAGTTTTAACATCCTAAATGTCAAAGTACTGTCTTTGTCTCTCTTAAAAACTATCTAAAAATATAAACAATTCTGCTCATGTTCTAAACAGGTTAATCAAATAGCTGCTTAATTTGAAAATGTAACAGCATTACCCTCCGTCTTGCTATTACACTTTATACAATTAAGAATTTGTTGCCTCTTGCACTACTACTATTATCACTATACAGTCCCCTAACTTTTCTTTCTTCAAAAAGCTCCTTAATTTGTAACTGTAACAGCATTACTCTCAGTCTTGCTAAAATATTTTATACAACTGATAATTTTTTACCTATACCTTTCACTATTATTATCATGGTATAGTCCCCTAGCTTTTCTTTCTCCCTTTTGCTTCCTCTCTGTCCATACCCCACACTTTACTAATAAACAGATAAGTTTCTATCTCTTGCCATTCTTCTCCTCTCCCAACCCTGTACTATAAGATATGTATACTAAGGGGTCTATATTAGAACATCAAAAGTTTAATGGTTCAAATCACTACAGGTCGACCTTTAATGATCGAACCATTAAAATTTTGAGTTTTCAGAAAAAATAAATAAAAAAAAAAAGAAAATATAAAGGGTGTAGGTGGGGGGGGTAAGCCCCCCTGCACCCCCCACACCCCGTGCTACTTAAATATACCAACTCCGAGACCGCACTACCTTGAAGTAAATGGAAATCTCCCCTTACGAAGATTTCCATTTACCCCTTCAACATTCTGCACTTTCGCTATTCTCGTGTCAACAATGTTGGATTCGACAATGTCAGCTTTCGAGAATATAATAGGTAACCATAAAGTAAGTACGTTACAATAGATAACAATTATTTAACTATCAAACAGAATCATACCGATCTGAATCATACTTATTTGACATTTGATGACTGGGATAGTCCGACTGGGTCAAAACCCTTTTTTAGCGGAGGCCCGGGAAGAAAAGCTCCACAGTACAAATATACATAAAAATGCATGTTACAGTAAATGTATAACGCAGTAAGATTAGCAATAAATGGCTTAACAATAAAGAAGGCAAGAGAGACTTATGTACTGTACATTATAGTTAAACAGATAAACATGATGGTGGCACAAACTTGTAAATTAGTAGATAGTGGAACACAATATACTGGCCACTAATTGTGGTCAATTGGAGGTGTAGCTATTAGTGAAGGTAATACAGCAGAAGTCAAGAACTGAGAGAAGTAATATGAAGACAGCCAGGTGACTGTTGGGTTGAAGAAGCAGGTTAGTTGGAGAAAGAAAACAAAGAGTAAAGGGCAGAAATTGGGGTTAGGAAGGAGAGAGGAATAAAGGAGAGGAGAGTCAGACAAAGTGAGGACTGGATTCAGGTGGGGTGGTTACAGTGACAATGAGTTACTATTAAAAATAGACCTGACTAATGCGGTACCCTACACTGTTTGTTTGGTTTGACTTGTTCTCAGGTTGGAGAGAGGGAATTTATTCCTATCTCCCTTTATAAAACTCTAAAAGTCAAAAACATAAGGTATGTTTCTGTGAGGAGAAAACAAAGTGCAACACGTGAAAATTGTACTCTCTCTCTATATATATATATATATATATATATATATATATATTTTTTTTTTTTTTTGGCTGGTTGCTTGAGAGTGCTGGTTGCTTGAGTTCCGGATAACTGAGAGCTAGTATCAGACGGTATTCTACTTTTAGATATTTATATAGCTCTAAAGTAATCAAGTGACTCTGCAAACAATCCTCCAAAGTAGTATGAACCCTCTCAATGAGGGTTACAACATAACTACCACTAATGCTGTTATATGTGCCAGTGTCTGACAGCATCTGCAGCATTGCAATAATTGCAATTTCTGCCCGTAATTTAACATGTCTTCTTTTGTCCATCCAGTAACAGCAATTCATTTTAAATTCAATGTATTTGTCAATTGTAACACTAGAAACATGACATATCTGGCTAATTGCAAGGTTTGTCCTTGTTTTTATATTGGAAAGACAAATCCCTTGCTAATGGAGCGTATGAGAGAACATATGTACTGCATTTACATGGGAAGTTTCAGAAGTGCCCTTGCCAAATATTATGTAGTTTTTGGACAAGAACACTTGTCCAGTTTTAGAGTAGTAGTGAATGTAATCATAAATCAATGCAAGGGTGATATTAGAAATTTTACAGAGAGACGGGAATTGTATTGGATCATTACATTACAGGTAGATAAGTATCCTGGCTGGAATGGTAGGGTTTCTATAAAAACCCACTCTGAAGGCTAGAGATCTCTTTAGGTGATTTTTAATGTTCAACTGATGTGACAATATGTTTGGTTAGTTTGAATTATTATGGAGAATTGATTGGTCATGGTTGATTGTTTTTATACTTAACTGACCGTTCTGTTGCTAGATGCAGTGGGGACTGGTGAATTTATTTATTTAGTTATTTATTTGCATTTTTTACTGGGATGGTCCAGCTAGGCCAGAAGTGCCCCTTTTCAGTGGACTCTCGGGGAGAAAAGCTCTACATATAAGACATTTCACATACAATACAGAATTTACATCAATAAAGCCATTTAGTACACATTACTGGCAGCTTATGCAATTGGTGAAATAAAAACAGTACATAAGTGATCATTCTCAAATCACAGATATTATACCAGCACTACAGAGTACATACATGAGAACATTCCATATAAGTAGTTTTCAGCTAGCAGAATTTATATAGGACACTTCATGCAGTGGGTGCAAGGCAGATATAGGAATTAATTAGAAACTAGGTATTTAAACTTTTCACATGTTTAAGAGGTGTAATAGATAAGTAATAGGCTACAGGAGTCCTGTTGCAGGAATCAGCAAGGTCGGTGGATATTGTTGCAGATATAAGTGGTGGTATGATATTAAGGTAGGCTGCGGGAGTACCTGAATGTCTCGCCTGGTTAAATGGTAGGTCTATAAGGGTTAGGAAGAGAAGGAAGTAGACAGAGGGATCAATGGTAGGACAATGAGGGTTAGTAGAAGAGGGAAGTGGACAGGATGGAGAGGTGGAGTAAGTAAAAAGATAGGTGGATGTGGAATGAGGATGCCAGAGTACTAGAGTGGGGGGTGAGAGTAGTTGTGATGGCTGAAGTTAGGTTATACGAGATGCGGTGTTAGCACAAGTGCACAGCCAAGATGAGGAGAGGTGTTGTTTCAGAACTGTCTTGAAGAGGGTTACTGAGCGGGTGGATCTAAGTGTTGGGGGTAGAGAGTACCAACGTTTTGCGATGGTAAAGGAGTAAAGCATCTGACCAGCCAAAAGTTTGGGATTTTCTACATTTACAAGCAGTTGGTTGTTGGATTGAAGTGGTCCATTAGGATGGTATAAAGTAAGTATAGAAGATAGAGCAGGGCACATGGATGGATTATGAATGTGTTTGTGAGCTGTAGTTAGTTGGATAAAGGTGAGATAGTTGGGGAGTTCAAGCCATTTTAGGTTGCGCAATGATAAGCAGTGGTGGGATGAGTAGGAGGGATTAGTTACACACTTAGCAATTTTGTTGTATCATGAGTCTAGTTTGGATCTTAGAGAGGACTGAATGTTGGTGAGGAGGGGGGCACCATATAAAAGAGAGGGTAATAGAAAAGAAGAGGCAAGGGAAAGTCTGGCTGATGCATTGAGTAGATGTTTGTATCAGAAGAGAGTGCCAAGCTTTTGATGGGTCTTTTTGACAGTGGACTGGATGTGCAGGTCGAATATGCGGTTTTCATCTATGATGACACCTAGGAGTTTTGTGCTAGGCATAATGTCGATGATGGTACCATTTCGGGATTAAATGGTGAAGTTCTCTTTTTGTAGGGGTGTGGACTTTTTGGGGGCAAAGATTACTAGTTTGGTTTTGTCGGGGTTCAGAGCAAGATAATTATTAGACATCCAAATTTCGGTGGAGGTGAGGGTGTTTTGGGTGAATTGGTGTAGTTCTGAAGAGTTGTTTGCAGTGCAGATGATAGCTGGGTCATCTGCATACTGGATGACTGAGCCTTGATAGAGTGTGGTGTGGGAGTTATTGATAAATATGCTAAACAGAAGTGGCCCTAAAATGGAGCCTTGAGGAACACCAGTGGTGGTGTTTAGGAAAGGGGAGTAAGAGTTCTGCCATTTAGTTGAGTGCTGCCTTTTGGTGAGGTAATTAGTAAATCAGTTTAGACTTTGACGTGAGGTACGTATGTTAGAGAGTTTTGCTAGAAGGAGAAAGTGAGATGTAGTATCGAAAACTTTAGAAAGATCAAGAAATAGTGAAGATACGATTTTACCAGCATCACGGGCTCGGCTGACAGTGTCCATGAAGGATATGAGGGCAGTGGTGGTACAATGTCCTGGCCTAAGTCCGTGTTGGGTGGGGGAGGGAATGTGGTTGTGAGTTAGATGGTGAAGAAGTTGAGGATGAATACATTTTCCAGAATCTTAGAGTTGGATGATCATATAGCAATGGTGCGGAAGTTGGTGGTGTCTATGTTTCATCATATTGGACTGTGTTTCTACGCTACTAGTTTTCTTGCTGTGACAGTTTATTGTTGTAGTAGCACAGTTAACTGGGATGTAGGTCCATTTTCAGTGTTGGCCTGAGGAGAAAAGCTCCAGACATATTTACATAGATACATACAGTGAAACATTACAAAATGGACATTTGTACAAGAATGGGTGAATGGGCATTCCTTAGTTGCAGGTTGTGCATTAGGCCCAGCAAGCCAGCACGTAAAAATCTACTGCCAATCATTAGCGGACTGGAGTTCTGCTGTGGCGACCCCTAACCAGGAAAAGCCGAAAGACACAACAACAACAAGAATATTACATGCATAATTATAACAACCACTTGCCTCATGTATATAGTCTCCTTAGTAATACTTAATGTCTGTAATTAATGTCCAAGTATGTTTCATCTAATATATGTAAAAACGATGTGCTATCCATTATTATATATTGTTACTCTGTAATACGCTAATATAAGCTAATGTAACATGCTAATTGTCTCTGGAGTTTTCCCCCAGGCCTCTGCTGAAAATGAACACCCACCCAGACAGACCTTCCCGGTAAACAAACATCAAATAAATAATAATAAATAAATAAATAAATAAATAAATAAATAATGCATTTCTTCCCCAGTTTATACATTGCTTTCTCATCCTTTTCGGGGGGGGTATGGGGTTAGTAGCTGTAAGGTGCTTTGTAGAAGCCATTTCAGATAAAGAAATCAAAGCCAAGTCTGGTTTAGGATTTGAAAACAAATGATTATGAGTCTGAATTACCCTATATAACACATTTCATAGGAGCAGGAGGTTGACTATCAGGTAAGCTAGAAGCTTTGAAAAAAAAAAACAAAAAGCAAACAACAGAAGAGGAATGGCCAAAAACTTTGACATTTCCAACTGTAACAAATTATAATACATCTGCTGTGCTATAGGAATTTCATTCTGCTCCCACTAAAAAAAAAATTTCTTCTTAAAAGGTTTCTTAAAAGAATAAATCTTCAGCAGGGAAATCTGAAGCCAAACTTTCCTCAGAAGCAGAATGTTCAGAGTTTGAAATAAATTACTGAGGTACAACCTTCTCCTGCAATGCCTGCTCTTCTCACCAAGAATACATGTCACAAAGACAGGGAACTCTTTTCCTGACTGAGGAAACAGAAGGCAAGGAAAAAGCATCAACAAGTTCCTTAGCAAATCCCAGAAAAAAACAGAAATCCTTTTTTGCGTATAGAATTAATAACATGAGACTGGAAGGTTCTCTCACTGTGATCCCCTTTCCTGGCCGACTCCATGGAAAAGGAGAGATTCTCAGCAGTCATACTAGCCCCAGAAGCAGGTTTCTTATTCCGGCTAAGTGAAGTACCTTCACCTACCCTTCCGCTGAGACTGACATGAGTGATTTTCCCTTGTTCATCAAGGCATCCCTATAGCCACAGAGGACATGGCTCTCCCACAGTCTTTGTTGGCTGCATATGCTACACCAAAAGGACTTGGAGGGAATAAGTGGTCTGAGAATCAACAAACAGTCAGAGCAGAATTCCCCACCAGTGGTTGAGGCATAACAAGACCAAGCCTGATATCCAAAGACTCCCTGACAAATTTTTGTTTCTTCTGGGCAGAGGAAGGTAAAATCAGAGAGACCAGGGACTGCTCCATTGGTAAGCCAAGAGTTCTCAAAAGTGGATAGCATAGCATGGACAAGTTGGTAAAGTGTACAGCAGAGAACAAGTACCTCTGAAGTAAGAAAATCACTGACTGTTCCCCACAAATACAATATCCTGCTCCAATACACAAACACACAAAACTTGAGAAACAATCCTGTCAAAAGCATAGAAGCTTTCCTAAAAAATGTTCTTCATAAGCATTTACTCATATACCCTCTTAGAAATACGACAGCCCCAAAAATATGTTCCTTATCTAAAGCATATATTTCAGTAAAAAAAACACAAGTTTTCCTTAGAAAAGTAAAATTAGTGGAAGGTTTTTTTCAACAGTGGACCTATCTGTCCAGCTTTGAAGGATTGCTAGTAGACTGACAATTCCACTCAGTCTGCTGAAGGAGTGCTCTTCAGAATATAAATATATATGCAGCTTTGCTTAAGCTGGTGACAGCTGTAGCACATGGAAGGCATCCTTTAGCTTAGAAATCTGGCCAATCACAGGGAGTAAGACATATTTATCTTAGGCTACTGCAACAGTGATATAGTCACTAACCATGAGTCGTTAACAGACAAGGTATGCTGTAGTCATAAAGGTTATGAACAGTCAGACTCAACTAAGGAACAACAAAGTATACAGAACAATTTGTAAGGAACTGGCCAGTTGGGATTGGCTTGAAATTACAAAGCATCAATTTAAGATTGATGGGATTTATTTTATAGATGGTTTTATCTAAACATAGATATGTATGCTCCTAATGTTACCACTAGAAAAGTGTATGGCAGACTGCTCTGATGGACAGACTAAGCAGAAGGAAGAAAAATTTATGGTTGATGTAATCAAAACAGGTACCAGGAAATTAGAACCAAGTATCAGTCACTTAGGAGGAACATTAAGAAATAATATTGAGTTAATAACTGCTAATCAAACCCTGAATAATAAACAACACAAGCTATTTAAGCACTTGATAGGTTAAATGAGGCCTCAAGAAAACTGTATTAGTGCTATTAAGAATGACTTAAATAATTAATAAAATATAATAATATTATAATAATATTTAAAAAATAATAGAATGACAAAAAAGTGTATCACAAGGAAATGGAAGTCCTCTATCATCTCAACATTTGTTGATTTTCTAATTCTATTGAAAGATGTAGCACTGTTGGAAATCAAAGTCAAGGAAATGAGAATCTTTCCTAGGAAATGAATTAATAATCCTTGGGAGAAAGTTCTTTCCCTTATTGAGAGACTTAAAACAGACATAACTTTACCTTCATAAGAGGAGAAGAAGCAAAAAGTCACTTTTTTTTCTTTCTTTTTTTTTTAATAATGTGTAATATATGTCTGTGTATCTACAATTGTGTTCCTTTTGTCATTATTTGATTTGAGGTCATTGTACATTTTGTAAATAGTTCATTCAATTTACTCTTACTTAATCTGTAAAGTTTATTAATTATTGGTTTGAAAAAATTGAATAAAATTACTTGAACAAAAAAAAGAATGACTTAAATAGTGATTCAAAACAACTAACAATAATATTTTTGGAAGTTTTCTGTTCAGTCTAACTGTTCAGTGCATAACAATACCAGTGTATATGAGTGTCAAGGCATATGCCCTACCATTTCACATACCGTGGATGAAAAAGTGTTAAAATCAATAAATCCCACATCAGCTGCAGTGCTTGATAATAAATTCCATTTATATTATCAACCATCTATAAATTCTAGTCCTATGCATTCATTGGCTTGTTGAGATAACTATGCAGTCAGGATAAGTCTCTTATACGTGGAGGACTGCTATTTTTGTTCTAATGCATAAAGGTGGAACTAACAACTCTGTGGATAATTTTAGATCAATTTGACTTACATAATTAGAATATTTTTGAAAGGGTATTGCATAAATTAATGAAGGAGGAATTAAGATCAGACTTGGATATTTTCTAGTATGGGTTGTATGACTAACTTGATATATTTTATCAAGATGCTTACCTACCAATATGGGTTTGCTAGTGGATTGTTGTGTATTTGGACCTTTCGAGAGTCCTCGATTCTGTACCCTCTAGTGCGATCAGAAATGCAGTGAACAAAATAAATGTTAACAAGTATATAATAAGGCGGATCAACAAGTGGCCGACTGACAGAACTTCAAGAGTTAGAGTTGAAGATGATATAATAAGGTGGGCCAACAAGTGGCCAACTGACAGAACTTCAAGGGTTAGAGTTGGAGATGATGTCCTTAAGGACTTGCCTGTCACTGAGAAGTCTTGCAACAATCAATACTGAGTACAGTTTTCTTCAATTTATTTACGTCTGACTTCCTTGTAGAAAGAGGAGCATGGGTTAGCAATCTTCTTGATGACTATAAAACTGAAGCTTTTGTGAACTCAATTAAGGCTCAAGCAAGAAGCAGACATCCCTGGGTAATTTATATGTACAATTTAGGAGTAACCATATGAAATGTAATGTTAGTAAACAAAGGTTATTCATTTTGGGAATATCAGTCTTTGCTATCGTTATGCAATAAACAACATAATAGTGGTGAAAAAACATTAGAGACTTGGACATCTTTGTAGATAGCATGTTGTCCTATGAAGACAGCATACATACAGTTAATAAGAAATGTTATTCTGTCTTAAGGGACATTTTACTCTGTATTTCCTGAAGGGATAAAAGAGTCCTCTTTCCAATCCACAAAGTGACAATTAGACCTTATATTGAATAATGTGATTCAGTCTGTATGTACAATAGGATTCAATTCATTAGGCTAGAGAAAATTGCAGAAATATTTTACTAAGCAAATTAAAGTTGATCCTGGGTGACTTGATGTTATTTACGAATGCCTGACAAATGTTTTACTGGCAACTTCCATTGAGATCGAATTTAATTCTAATCACCCTGGAACAAGAAATGATGGTTTGTATGTTAAGTATGCAGTCCTTAGAAAAGACTTGTGTAGAAGATTCTTGGCCAACAACCTGGAATTTTTTAAAAAGTGAAGAGATAATTATTTAGAATTAAGGTTTTTTTTCATACTCACTAATTGCTACCAAAAACTCAAGAAAGATCTTCTTTGGGTGTCAAGTTTGAGATAATAATGCAGTGTACAAACTACCAGCCTTTCTAGTAATAATTTCCTGTCCTATACTTACATTTCAAAATGCAAATTAAAGCAAAAATAAATTGAAAGCAAATTAATCTATTCATCAAATAGATAATCCAATTCTTATGGAATGCGAAGTTAACCATGGCCATATGCATTCTGACCTTCTGCCTACAAATTAGCATCATCACTTGAACATTTATGGAAAGAAGAAAATTCTCAAAACTGTCCACTGAAATTGTCAAAGTACATGTAACAAAATGCATATCATACTCAGATGTCAAAATGAGCTCCATAAAACCAAAGACAGAATCACCTGTACCTTTCATACTAGCAATTCCCTGCCTTGGATGACAGGAATTTTTTAAATGCATGTTTAAAATTTGAATAATCAAAATTTCCCAAACTACTGCAATACTAATATTCTGAGTAACATAAAAAACAGGGTGTTCCTTAAACAATACCTTTTCATTTCCCAAAACAAGTCTCCATGACCTGGCTTGACTAAGATCTTTAATTATTAGAATACACAGCCAAAAAATGATAACTTGACTCTCTGAATGACTCTTGCACCCCTCTAAAATAAATCTGGAATTATGGTCACTTTTTATTACCTGCACAACAATAAACATTCCAAGGCACCCAAAGCCTGTTAAAGATAAGAAGACAATAACTTTTTTTGCTGAGAACTAGTCTGATCTCCCAACATTTTCCCAACTCATCATTGCTCACAAAATCTTTTATCAACCTAAAAATACTCCTATTCTTGCTAACCTTATCACCCCTTATACTAATCTAACTTCATACGCTCTTCAAGTAGATTACTTGTTTGTACTACAAAGTCTAATAACTTGTCAGGTGATAGCATTTTCTCAAACACTGTTGGCAAACACTGGAACCTTCTACCTACAGATCTAACTCTACTACCATCTCTGTCTCTCTTTAAACAAAGACTCAAATCACACTGGTTGTGCCCCTGCACAAACCCTGACTAAATTGTTTACCTCCTTCACTTCTATCTTCCTGCTTCCTTGGGTCCACTTTCACCCTTTTACCCCTCTTAGGTACAAACTGCTCTCCTAATTTTGCTTTCTAACATTTTCTTTCTTGACTCTAACATTCAACCTACATCTACTACAACCTTCCTATAATGCTTCTATATACTAAGGTTTGCATATAAATTCAATGTTTACAAGTATATTATACCTTCTTTAGTAGACTACCCTTAAACGATTTTCATTATGCTACATTTACTAAGAGTAGTTCATCTTCTGTTAAAAAAAAAAAAAAAAAAAATTTTAATCAATTGTTTGTATATTTTATTTTGGTTTCAATGTTTTTATGTAACAATTACTACTGTTTATATGTGTTTCTGTAAATCCTCTATTAATTTTTTAATGTTTTCTGGAGCTTTTCTCCCCGGGCCTCTACTGAAAATGGACATGTATCCAGTTAGACTAGCCCGGTCAACAAATGTAAAATAAAAATAAAATAAATAAATAAATCTCTGTTATGGATTGGTCACCAATACTTTACTCATCATTACAGAATCATAGCTAGGTTATCTGGATGCAGCACCCTAATCCAGCACAACCCTCGACTCCAAATTATGCTGGCACTGCATTCCCACAAAAATGGCATCTGCCAATCTCACTGCCTGGCACCTTGTACCCTGGAGAGCTGCAGCCTTCATCCTGACCTCCCTCTGCATCTTTAGATGATTCCATGCTGTTCTTGAATTCTTATTCCCATATTCCATGCTGTTCTTGAATTCTTATTCCCATAACAATTTACAATTTCACCTCTAAATAATGTCAGAAATCTGAAACCAAGGCAAATAAATTGTGAAATGTGTAGTAAAACCCTTCTTCAATGTGCAAACCAATGACATTTCCACAGATTCAGAGTACAGCTAACAGTAACCCAAAGCAGCTTTAGGCAGGCATTAAATCACTAATACCACTGACTAAAAATACATTTATAACCTATGCCATGTCTGACAGCCATTAAAACTGCATAAGTCAAACATAACATTTGCAATATCTTATCAGAAATTCGACAAAGAAGAGTACCAACTCCTAATATAGCATAAGTAAATCTCCTTCCAATTTAAAATATCAACTTACAAATACATAAAGTTTCCTTAGTAACTACTTTACTTCCCAAACTACTCTTTGACCATATAATTTTTACCAACATTTCTTCTAGTTCTCTGCATAAATTAGAATGATCCAGTCATAAGTGTTAAACTTGCCTTAAACACGTACCTCAAGAGGCATCATTATAATGTTCCAGATGCTATAAGTAGGTATTCTCTTACTAACAGTATCTAATTAACTCAATTTAGCATGTTATATAAAGTCTTTTTCAAAAGGTTGCTATCCCATTGTATTCCCTCTAATTTCAAGTAGCATTTCCATAATGAATATTGAGATTCCTCGCTCTCACAAGATTTTCTTTCTCACTTTCTAAAGAGATCTCAGAAACAATCACCATAGTAAACTATCTCTTTGGCACAGAGGGGTAAAGTTCTGGCTATGGCAGAGAGACCCAGGTTCAAGTAGCAGCTGACTTGTCCATTCAAGGGAAGAGGGAGGTGACTCTACCTTCCCACTTAGATGTCACCTAGCAAAAGCACCGAGTGTTACTTCCACAGAGGACTGTTAATGGAGAACATGCTGTCACTGTGCAGGGGAGATACTACTGCATTCCAGTGCACAGAGGAATGCTTCTGGGGGTGGCAGCATACAGTAGAGCTCAGAGAGCTGCTGAGAGGGAGAGGACGTATTCTAACAGGTGTGGGAAGGCCACTCTGCAGGACAAGTAATCTGGCCCGCTCCTTACCATACAGCAAGTATCACAAGATCCAGTTTGCCATTTGCAGAAGCACGCTTTTGGTGGTAGCAGAACTCAGCACAGTTCTGCCAGTTGCTAAGAGGCATGAGACATATCCCCAAGATGTAAGGGTAAGGCACCCTTCAGCACAAGTAATCTATATTACAGATCTATCTTGGAACTTTTTTGCTGTAGCAAGAGATGTAATCAATCAGATAACCAAATGTTTTTTCTGCTCCTGGTGTTTGCATAATGTTATGTTCTTATATTACACAGTATTAAGTTCTACCCCTACTCACATGCACTGTGTCTACACCTCAAAAATTATAGTCCCTGGAAATAAATCTGCGCAATTTGCAGTCCTGGCTGGACACAGAGCACACCACTGCGAATAACTTCAGCAATGCACTGGCACCAAATACCTGGTATGGCTATTCTTCTGCAAAGAACACTTACATCCAAAATTCTTACAACAGAATACTGTCCCCCTTTCAAAAGAAAAGTACCCCTGAGAGACCAAAACTGCACACTTAAAAACAGGCATGACAATTTGCTTACTCTTTCTATGCCAAGATTCAAATAAGCCATAGGAGAGAAAGCCATCTCCAGAACAGGACCTGCTCTTAAAAAACACCTACCAAAAGAAATTAAGTGCAACAGCATTCTACAGTATTTAAAAAATCTTTAATAGAAACCCTCTTTGAGAAGCCAAATAACAGAAACCTTTTTTGAGAAGCCAAATAAATGTTCATTTTTCCAAGATACAGGCTAAGAAACAGCTTCAGTGTTTAAATCTCAAACTAATGTGTAACAATATATATTATACCATGACCCCCCCAAAACGTGCACGCTGATTGGCCAGTGTGCCCGTTGTAAATCGAGTTATACTAATGGAAAAAGGTCCAGTCGCCCGGACTTTTTTCCATTAGTATAACTCGTTTTTTTAAAACACTGTCTCGCTATGTTAAATGGGTTTAACATAGCGAGACAGCTTTAAAATAAGCAACGGAGATCTCCGTTGCTTATTTTAGCTGTCTCGCTATGTTAAACCCATTTAACATAGCGACAAAAGCAACGGAGAAAGCAAGATCTCCGTTGCTTTTCAGTGTCTCGCTATGTTAAATGAGTTTAACATGGCGAGACAGTTTAAAATAAGCAGCGGAGATGTCCGTTGCTTATTTTAAACTGTCTCGCTATGTTAAACTCATTTAACATAGCGAGACACTAAAAAAAAGCAACGGAGATCTTGCTTTCTCCGTTGCTTTTGCCCACAGCTCTGAGGCGCGCAGTACATCAAAACTGCCGCGGATGCCAGACATCTGCGGAAGGGCAGCAAACAGGCATTATACTATGCCATTATTTAAGAAAAGTAATAGTTTCTTTTCTTAAATAATGTCATATAATAACCACGCCTGGGTGTGGGTAATGCTAAATTTACCCACGGTTGGCTTTGTTAGGTCCCGAGGGCGAAGCCCTCAGGACCAAACTACGCCAACCGTGGGTAAATTTAGCATTACCCACACCCAGGCGTGGGTTATTGCTATATTAATTCATGCATGCATATTTTCTTTTGTATGTTTATATTATTTTGTAAACTTTCTCTTGTACATAGTATACAATGTAAATCTAATTTTACTTAACATTTTCTTCTGTCAAAAAATGTATATAGCCATTGTAACTTGCCATATATGAACTTATACTATAAGCTAATCCCTCCCACTGAAGGCTCTTTCCTCCAGCTTTAACACCTTTGCTTTGTCCCTGCCAGTACAAATTGCCAGACTCAGAAACACAAGAGTATGCTACTCGTTAATGTTTGGAATCAGAAGCACAAAGGGGATATTTTTTCAACACAAATGATATTTTGGGCAAAGCTTGAAAACAATCTAGCTGGATCAGTGGTCCATGTCAGTGAACAAACACAAATAAAACATTTTTCACATGATCCTGTTCCCTCTGCAGATCCCTGTAAAGCAATTTTTTTCCTTTCATCTTCATTTTATCCTGTCCCTTCCCCCAAACCCACTCACAGCATGCAACATAAACTACACTGTTCACTAACACAAGGCCCATTGCCTCAGATTAAAAAAAGAAACGTAATAACAAATGTCAGCTGTAACGGAAAGACTTTTTCTCATCAGCTCAGTTGTTACCTCCAAATTCATGATGTTCCACAGTGTTCAGGGGAATCAAACAACTGCTTGCGAGGTCTAAGCTCCACAGGAATCAAAAGTATTTCTGTACTGTCCAACACATGAACCAAATATGTCTCAAGAAAAAGATAACATCAACTTCCTGTCTTACTGGAAAATATGTCCCTACACTGCCCCAGCCACCTAATTAATATTCATGACATAAAGCTGCAAGAAAGAGCAGGAGGGAGGGGTTTGCATGAATATATAATAAAATAGGCTGACACATTCATCATTTACTTCACATTGCTAGGAGGGACACATGAAGAAGCACAGAAAACCAGGTTTTATATATTTCCTGTTCCTGATGTGTGTTATTTTTACAGGCTGTATGCACAGCCTTGTGACTTTTAAAAGCACTGAAAGTTACGTTTCAGGCGTTCTGCAATCTGGCACTCCATATGATTTGGTACCACAGGGTCATACAGTATATGTTCAGCATGAATGAGGAGTCCACTTCTGAGGGTACACATATTTGGGAAAAAGGAGATAACAGGGTTCAGCTCAGCTTATTATCACCAAAATGAGTATCAGATGCTTTAGAAGCTGCTGAAACATAGCATGGAAATTATATTTTGTTAATCTATGGCAACAATCATCGACAGCTCATGTACATTACATGCTATGCCCATTTCTCCCTTCCACTATCCAGACAGGGTTCACGTGAAAAGGGGGTAGGCAAAATGCACTCATCCTAAGACAGACATATTTTTTTGGTTTCCACAGTTATAAAAATGAATTACAGATTTTACATTTTAATGGTAACAAGTGGTTTATGAATATTAGCAATGTTTTTGTTATTGCACCCCATAATAGAGAAGTGGGTAAGACACACACACACACACACACACACACACACACGCACACACACACGCACGCACGCACACACACACACACACACACACACACACACACACACACCTTGAGCTCTGTACCTCTTTTTGTTCCTGCAGTTATGAATATTAGTAATAGTTTTGCACACTGATGGTAATATACTATGACAGTAGCAAGCAGTTATGAATGTTACCAGTGTTTTCATATTACTTGTAATATCTCAAAAACTGTTGGCTGGGGTTGTACCAGTCTAGGTGTAATCTCCAAACTTTCCTGGTTTGCTACATCTGTGCTGTGAAAATGCATTATGACGTATATTTTATTAAGTTACAGATGACTGTTGGTGAGTGTCACACAGACATAGTTTTCATATTTGATTTACAATGCATTCATGCACATGACATCAAGAGTTATTTATTTAGTTATTTATTTTGCATTTGCTTACCGGGAAAGTCTGACTGGACACAGGTCCTTTTTCAGCGGAGGCCTGGGGAGAAAACCTCCAGTAACAGGAAATACCATTAAAGTTGTTAAAAAGAGTAGAGTGCTGATCTATGTACAACATTTTGAGGCTCAGCTAAAATGAGGTAACCATCCAAAGAAATTTGGGAGGGATTAGAACTCCTCTGAATACACCATACAGTTTCATTTACTGTATGCTTAGTGACTTAAGTTTAACCTTTTGCCGAATTAAATAATTATAAAAAATTATAAAGAAACAAGGTTAGTGCATTGTTGGACATGAACTCTAAGATTTAAGGTGGCTTTCTGAAAATAATTATAAATTTTCAATGGTATGGCTTGCGGTATACAGTTTGGCTGTGTATTTGTGTTAGGATTTATTACTGAACTGATGTATTTGTGTTAGGATTAAGTGGGGATTGTATACTGTTCCAGAAAACCTTGTGAGTGTGTTTGTAAAATGTTTGGAGGTGACTGACATAAATTTCCTTTATTATATGCTGTATTTCTTCTACTGGTTTCTAAAAGCTCTACACTCTCAAAACAATGAAGTTGATTTAGGAACTGGTACGTTCTCCATAATCAATCTCTTATTTGCCAGTGATTTGTGGCCAGGATAGATTATTTTTATCTGACTAGTTCCAATGGAGCCATATAATTTATTATGCATGAAAGTGTGTTAATGAAGAAAGTCATTGTATCCTCCAAGGATGGAATGGTACTAAAAGGGGACCAGTGTGTCATGGCTAGTATTCTGTTTAGATGGGTGCTAATGAAGAAAGATACTGTACTATTGTTAATGCCTAGCAGTTATTTGTATTATTCTAAACAGAAGAGTCTGTCGACAGATTTTTAGTTTGAATTCTACATGGCTGTTGGCTTTTTAGCTTTATGCACACGTGTACATTTGGTGTGGAAAAGTTATGAAAGCGAGCGTATGACTTCTTAAGCAATATGATACAGTGTTGCAAGATAAGATATAAGCTTCTGATAACCTAAGATAACAGTATAACTCAGACAGATACAAATGGTTATACATTATAGATACAAAGCTGTGTAGAAGGCAAGGAAGATACACAGTGAATTCAGAATACATAATAAACTTTACTATAGAAGTGCAATAGAGCATTAAAGCAAATTAGCATAAAAGTATAAACAGTCAACTAGCTGACACAGTGGTGTAATGGTTATCACTGCTGCCTGACAGTGCTTGGTTATCCAGTTCGATTCTTGGCTCTGCTGCCTTTTGTGTGTAGTTTGCATGTCCTCCAAGTGTCTGTGTGAGTTTTCATGGGTACTCTGGTTTCCTCACACATCACAAATGTTTTTACAAACCTGCAAACTCATTTGGGGTTTGAGTCATGCATGAGAACAACAGTGTGTGTGTGTGTGTGTGTGTGTGTGTGTGTGTGTGTGTGTGTGTGTGTGTGTGTGTCTGTTAGTCTCCTGTAAAGGACTGCTGTCTCATCAGGAATTAGTTTCTGTGCCTGGTAGCCACTGACTGTTACTACAGGCTCCGGCTTCCTTTTGACCGAATTAGATTAAGTGGGTTGGGTAATGAGAGACAGAGAATGAAGGGATGTAGTAAACAGTACAAACAGACTAGCAATACAGAATAGCACCAGCTTCTATAAAGCATGCTGTCAGAATCATAGCTGGGGGCATAGCTCTCAAGTGTGCAGATTTTTGCAGAATGTCCAGGTTTTTGATTCATATTTTTGGCCTGTTTCTCATTAAATTGTAGCTTTCTGGCAAACCACTGAGGACTGAAGTCAGAAAATAATGGCAGACATTTAATTTTCAGACTTAATATTCTTCAGAAAATTCATGCTAATTCAAAACTCAACTTTCTAAGTTTATAAGAGCAATATTTAAAAAGTGTTCATATTTTTGGCCCTTTGTCCCCCATTATTTGAGGCATTGCTTTGTCCAAATTTCTTGCTGTAAGAGGTTGAGAGGTATGGCTGGGGCTTGTCAGACTAAGAGGAAAGGGAGGGACTAGACACAAGTAGCAGGATGACACACACCTGTGATGAGTAATATTTATGTACTACATCCATGTAACAATAATTCTTGCTGATCTTGACACAGTGCAGTTTCCTGAAGTTGTGAAAAGCAGCACAACAGTTAATGATCCTAGAAAGATTGTCCCAGATGTAGTCACCATTGCTGGAGGAGAGGGCATCCCCACAATGATTGCAACATTGTGATCATTTTAATAGTTGGTTACCAGAACAACAAAGGCCACTTATAAGGCTGTAGCAGTCCAGGAAGAAGTGGTTGGTTGACACCCTTGATGGACACATGCAATGGAAACAGTAGTGCAGTATGAGAAACAGAGACAGAGTACAGAGTGTTTAAAAAATGACATGCAGTATAAACTCCCCCACAACTCAATGATGAGTATTTGGGGGTGTTAAGAGGGAAAGTTTTAGAATACATGTTATGCACCTTTTTTTTCAGTTTTGTACAACAGCCAAAATTAACTCTGCGCACAACAGGTAGCACACTTGCCTTTGGTACTGGAAGACTAGGAGGTTGTGGGTTAGATTCCCACTACAAGTGATTGGAATGATGACACTGCAGTGGAACAATAAGGGGGGTGCTGTACTCCCAAGTGTGTCACCCCTTGGATGAGATGTTAAACTGAGACCCCATCTGCTTGAGTTGGTTGCAGCTGAGGTGGATGTAAAAGATCTAACAGCTCATACTAAAAAAGGGTGCCTTTCGGCTTTTCCCGGTTAGGGGTCGCCACAGCAGAACTCCGGTCCGCTGATGATGGGCAGTAGATTTTTACGTGCTGGGTTGCCAGCTCTGATGCACAACCTTCAACAAAGGTACACCCAATCACGCAGGTCTCCACACAGAAGACGCTTTAGCTGAGAATCGAACAGGACAACTTCTTACTGTGATGCGACAACGCTACTGCAGCACCACCACCACAGTCTAAAAAGGGGAGCGTTCTTTATTTATGTGACACCTGTGCACTGGCCCAGCAATCAAGGAGCCGCAATCCTCACCACTAACACTAATGAGGGGTGTCCATATAGGGAAAGGATAACAAATACACACACAGTAAATTACAATTTCCCTTAAGAGCTCATAGAGATCACAGTCAGTCTAGGGCTGGTTTCTCCCTTTCTCTCCAGGTCCCCAATAAGACTTACCCACTGGCACAACTATGGGGTCCAGATCTCAGCCTAGTGGGCAAGCTAAAACCTCCAGCACCCTCTCTGTTAAACCAGTGCTTCGTGTCCCTGCCCAAGTAACTGACACACACACACACACACACACACACACACACACACACACACACACACACACACACACACACACTTTCAGATAAGAGTTTATACAACCACACAGACACTCCTGGGGAAGGCTGGCACAGGTTCTCCAGCTGTGCCCCTTTTCTGCCCAGTCTAAAAGCTAGTACCAGCTGCCACCACCCACTAATATTTACCAGCTACTTAAAGGCCCTTAAAAGGGTGTCCAATTATTATTGTACAATATTATTATATTATTATTATTATAATGGTAAGTGTGACCTAACATTCAAGACTTATTTGGAGTGACTTGGTACAGCATCACTATATACATGCAATGTACTCTTAGAGCTTAAATTATCTCTACACAAAACAGCCACAGTTGAAAGGTTTAAAAATATTTAATAATAAATAATAACAACACAAGACAATACTTCTTACTACACAGTCAAGAGTTCAGAGATCACAGAGAAATACTTAAAATAATACCGTAGAAAAGTTCTAACATCAACACAGAAAAACACATAGTCTAATCTTCGTAATTCCTAACTATTTCTAAGAGAAAACACTAAAGACTAAGATTCTACTTACATACAGCTACAGGCATTGCTGATTCAGATGCTCTCAAGACAAATGCTCTGAGCTCTCTGATTCTCTTTCCTTAAATTGATAACACAGAGCTGCTTCACGTGACATCATTCTTCACACTTCTCTGGTGTTCCCAGGCTAACAGAAACTACATTTACATTCTTTACACCTGGTCAGAAACCAGAGCAATAAAGGACAATTATACATGCAAATTCTAACCATTAACTCTGGTCTTAAAACAATAGGCAGGATGCCTCCCTCTAGACATATCGGCTCCATATTTTGACATCAAAGACAGTCGTAAAATGCTTGACTTTGCTTTCTTACAGCAGAATGAACTGTCACATTTTTGCAGTTCAATATCCAATGCAGTCGTTTCACATTTAAAGGGACAATCCCAGGGATTTTTTGTTTTGATTCAGCCTTTGTTTACATTTCAGGTTTGCCTTGCTGAGCATGCTCACTTTTGGCTAAGTGGATTGGGGAAAGATTGCCTGCAGGAAGCTTCAAATGTGTTAGCCAAATTCCATCTCAAATTGCAGTCCTACTGATAACAGTCTCAGTGTCACCCATTCATTAGTTTAATCTGTGTATTTACCCATTGAGAAAAGTAGCCTTTCAGGCATTTAATGACCTAGCTACTGCTGCTGCTACTATAGAAAACACAGCAGTAATGCAATACTTTTAAAGGGGCATTATTTTATTTCTAAAATCAGTTACTTGCTAGAGTCCTTTGTTTATCTTTTAGTGCAGTGTACGTCATATATTTACAGAGAGGCAGGATTTTCAGAGAAGTTTGTTAGCATTCTGCAGGATAGATGTCACAAACTTCGGTGTGGTTGGGTTGTTATTAGGAAATGCAAGACTTTACTGTTTGTTCTTTTGGATTTCCCTTCCCACACCCACAGGCCATTAGATTAGTTGATCTAGTCACACTCAAATCTGCATCCTTTGCAGCACTGAAATTACATCTTTATGATGCACTTGTTTTTGTAAAACTTAGTGGAATGATTATCCCAGCCTGGGCAATTGTATATTTTTTCATGCTTGTTGCAACATGCTTTTTTTTTTCCTTTACAGATAATTATTTTTTATATGTTCAGCAATAGTGTTGCTTATTAGTGCATGTACTCATGCCGACATATATTTATACAATAGTTTCCCCTCAGTTCACAGACAGCATTGCTTTGAATGTTTGGATTCTTGGAAACAAACCCACTGAGTTGCAAATGTCCTAATAGAAGAATAAAATCTCATAACATTTCAATAAGAATAATGTCAGACAGAACTGAAACTAAATCTTGTTACTTTTACTAAAAGTATTTTCCCCTTAGCTGACACCTTTCAGGAATCACATAGTAACTGCCTGTATAATAGTGATTCCATCCAACTCAATTTATTTTTTTCCCTGTGCTGCAATAAAATGTTTGGATCTTTCACTCTTTCCCTGAATATTTGACTGCAAGAGAGTTACAGCAGTCACCATTTGAACGTTGAGGCAAACATAGCCTCTATATTTCCCTATGTGTGTGCATAAGTATGTGTGCAATATGTAACCGAAGTTTATATTCATGTGGTTGCAAAACCATAGCCTTGCTATGTCTTACTAACTGGCTTGCAATTCAAGGCTTTCCTGAATGTGTGTCAAATTTGTATATGCTGGATATGTAGCAATGCATGTATTTTATTAAAACTTTGTATGCAGTGCACCTAATTGTTTTAGTGGTATACTTCACTGTTAATATTGGAATTCTCGTAACTTTTCTCAAACTTGCTTCTTTTGTGACTCAGATGGCTGTGTTGATGAGACCACTTACCTCTTATCAAGATGGAAATAGATAATTTAAATACATAAATGCATTTGTCATGTGTCATTGTGTGTTTATCATATGCATTGCTTTGGTTGTTTAAAATGTATTTGCTGTATATTTTATGTCATTATAGATCCACTACACACACACACACACACACACACACACACACACACACACACACACACACACACACACAAATCTGTCTATGAACTTGTGTGTGTCTTTTCTTATGTATATAGATGTACCCACGCCTATATGTGTGGTGTGTTGGTGGATCTATACATGTACACACTCCTACACTGGCATGCAGGAGGTATTTGTATGCTCCTAACAGCATTCATGTCACTGACCCTTTATTGCTAGTTTTACAAGTAAGATTTTTTTTTTCCATTTGTCATATGCCACTTGACAAGAATATTAAAAGTGTGACAAACTACAGAAACTACAGACCCATAAGCTTAACTAGCTTTATCTGTAAGGCCATGGAACAAATCATCATGGACCCTATAAATAAGCACATAGGTGATCTCCAAACTCTTGATCCGACAATTCTGTTTTTTTCAAAGACAGGTCATGGCTATTAAACCCGGTAGACTTCTTCAAAAACATCACCAGAGCCATAAAAAAGGCAAATGTGTGCATACAGCCTACCTTAAATAAACAAAGGCCTTCGACACAGTCTCACATTCGGGCATCATTGATAAACTATCCCAGTTGAATATTATCCCTTATGTTATCAGGTGGGTTGCTAACTGGCTCTCCTTCAGATCATACTCAGTCAAAGTTGGGGATTTACCTTGCCCAAAAGGCCTGTCAGCAGTGTAGTTCCACAGTGTTCAGTGCTGGGCCCCCTATTGTTTGGAATATACTTCTCAGAAGGTCATGCCAAAATAGTCAGGCTGTGGCTGACTAAGTTTGCTGATGACTGCAAATTAGGTGCAATCATTTAATCCCCAAACAATGTCAATATACTTTAAGAGGGATTTACACAAATGAATGATTGGTGCCAAAGCTGTGGACACAAACTCCATGCTAAAAAATGCATTATCATCCCATTTTGTAAAAATCATATCCTTGCAGACTATCATATAAATAATAATACCCTGCATTAACAACTCAGTAGTGAGAGAATTGGGAAAACAAGTTGACTGTAGCCTAAACTTTGACCACAGTGTGTCTACTGTGGTAAGGAAGGCATTCTATGTTGCTCACCTCATTAGCAAAGGCATTGCTTCAAGAGTGAAACAGGTCATAACTCCCCTGTACTCACCCCTCATCAGGCCAATACTCAAGTACAATGCTCCCTTTGTATGTACCTTAGCTGGCACCTGCAGCCATTTGAGAGACCTCAGAGATGTCTAACTAAGAAAATGACATGGTCTCCACCAAGTCATACATTGACAGACTGAAGTCACTGTCACTGTACTCAGTAGTATACAGACTACTTAGAGGAGATCTGTGTCTGGTCTACACAGCAATCTTATACCCACACCTAATAGAAATGCTGCACATCCAAAAGACAAATGGGATAAGGGTCACTTGTCCCAGCAACCTTAACCTGGCCTGCAACATAAAAATGCAGAAGCGGAATTCAAGCAAGATGATAGTTGAATGAATATAAAAAATGGAAATTAGGTCAAACTATAACTACAACCTTGCAGGCAAGAATGGCATTTTTGCTCATGCCTGAAATATGTGTATGTATGTACATATGTAAAATGTATAAATATAAATAAGCTGTTTAATAGAGTGTCTATGTTAATTAATTTATTTATTTATTTTACATTTGTTGACCGGGCTAGTCTAACTGGATACATGTCCATTTTCAGTAGAGGCCCGGGGAGAAAAGCTCCAGACAAACATTATAAACATTAAAGATTAATAAACATTGAAACCAAATAAGAATATAGAGGGAGAGAAAAAAAAATAAATTGATCAAACAATTTATTTATTTATTTATTTTTTTGAGGATGAACTACTCTTAGTAAGTGTGGCATAATGAAAATTGTTTAAGGGTAGTTTGTTAAAAAAAGGTATAATATACTTGTAAACATTGTAATTATATGCAAACCTTTGTATACAGGAGAATTATAGGAAGGTTGAAGAGGAAGTAGGTTGAAGAAAGGAAAAGTCAGAGAGCAATAAAAAAAAAGAGATTAGTAATCTACATAAGCGGGGTAAAAGGGTGAAAGTGGACCCTAGGGAGTAGGAAGATAGAAGTGAAAGAGGAAGCAATTAGTCAGGGTTTGTGCAGGGGCACAACCAGTGTGAGTTTAGGTGAAGTTTGAGTCTTAGTTTAAAGAGAGAAAGGGATGGTATTAGAGTTAGGTCTGTTGGTAGGAGGTTCCAGCGTTTGCCAACTGTGTTTGAGAAAATGCTATCACCTGACAAATTATTAGACTTTGTAGTACAAACAAGTAATCTAGTAGAGGAGCGTAGTGAAGTTAGATTTGTATATGGGGTGATAAGGTTAGTAAGAATAGGAGTATTTTTAGGTTGATAAAAGATTTTGTGAGCAATGATGAGTTGGGAAAATGTTAGTAAGCTAGGTAATTCAAGCCAGTTGAGCTGCTTAAGATTAAGACAATGGTGTGTCTTGTATGGATTGCTGGTAGCAAACCTGGCGATATTGTTATAGGCATGAGAAATTTTTTGGAGGTTAGTTCTTTTTAGATTAGTATAAATTGATGAAGCATAGAGAAGTGTAGAGATTAAGTGAGAGTGGGCAATGGTGGTTCTGGCCTGAGGAGTAAGGAAAGGTTTGATTCTGTATAAGGAACCAATTTTTCTGTTCACTGCTTGTATGGTCTTGTTAATGTGTATATCATAGGTGAGGTTGTTGTCGATTGTCACTCCTAGAAGTTTGGTAGATTGTTCAGGTGTTATCAGAGTGCCTTTGCTAGATACAATAGAGAGATCAGTAGGAGGGGACCTATTGGTAGGTGGAAATAGTAGCAGTTTAGTTTTTTTGGCATTCAAAAGAAGGCAACGTTTTAGGAACCATTCTTCAACAATGTTAAATACTTTTTGGGTTATGTAGTGGAGGTCTGAGGTGGAGTTAGCAGAGCATAATAGTGTGGAATCATTGGCATATTGAATACAGGTGGCTTCAGGGACTGCAATGTGAAGGTCGTTGATAAATAGTGAAAAAAGAAGGGGTCCCAGAATTGAGCCCTGGGGGACTCCTATGGAGACTGGTAGAAGGGATGATAGTTTATTTTGCCAGACAACAGCTTGTTGCCTATTGTTAAGGTAAGATTTGAACCATTGAATAGCTGGGGGGTCGAGAGCCAGAAGTTCAAGGGTATTTATCAGTAGGGGATGGTTGATCATATCAAAAGCCTTTGACAGGTCGATGAAAAGAGCAGAAGAGAGGGTGTTGTTATTACGGTTTTTATTGATGGTATCAGTGAAGGATAGAAGGGCGGTGGTGGTGCTGTGAAATGGCCTAAAGCCATGTTGGCAAGTAGCCAAAATATTGTGTTTCATTAAGTGGGTAAGTAACTGATGGTGAATACATTTTTCCATGACTTTAGCTAAGGGTGAAAGAAGAGCTATTGGTCTGTAGTTAGAATAGTCAGTGGATTTACCGCCTTTATGAAGTGGGATGATATGGGAGACCTTCCAAATGTCAGGGATGACACCTTCATTAATGGTTCCATTTAGTAGGATGGATATGGGAAAGGCAATGGATTTCGCTGCTAACACCCATAGCACAATGAACTCGGAATACCTTCATGCACATGGGAGCATTTCAGTAGCAACAGCTGACTAAAGAAACCCGTAAGTAATCCATGAGTAATGAGAAATCGCTAAGGCCATTGTAAATCCTTACATGCATATCAATAATAGAGTCTGTACAGAAAGCTTAAGGACAACTAAAGAATATAACTGACTCCGTTATTATAAAAAATGCCAGCTATCCTAATGTATGCTGCATACATTCATAATACATATTTTCAGAAATCTGTCCAGAAGCATTAGAGATAACTAGAGATACTTCTGTAATTAATTTACTAACAAATGTACTTGCTTTAAAGCTCCATACCCTTTGTAATACATATCATCAGCAATATGTGAAGTAAGCTCAAAGACAACTATGGATACCTCCATAAGTTGTGTACTAATAAAATATGCCTGCTTGCGCTTATGGATTCAGAGATAATCCGAAAAATTTGTAATAAAAAAACGAAAGGTGAAGGCAATTATGGCATTATCACCACGGCTAACAGCTAAAGATGGGGTTGGATTTTGTGTGGGGAACACAAGTAATGCACACACACAAGGAAAGCAGGGGATAGAAAAGCAGATGTGGGTCGTGGGTGAAGAAGACAGACACACAAGAGGGATGCTTGAAAGGAAAATCTGAGGAAAAGTCAGAGGGGCATGAGCAATTTTTGTTTGGTGGGAATAGGCACCATTTTTTTAAGAATAGAAGGAAAGGTAAACATTGGGAATGAGCAGGAGAAGGACATTAGAGCAGGTATATCCATAAAACAAATATCACAATGCATGAAGAAAAGGTTAGGAAAAAACAGTAAAAGGACACAAACGTTACACAGCAAAACACGGGCAAAGGAAAGTGTTCAAACAGAGTGAATCTGCATGTCAGCCATGGCGAAATGCAGAAAAACACATCTATCTATACACTATAATGTTATGACATATTGCAAACTGTGTGGCAGTCATACCTGGATCGGTATGACCACCGGTAGATATATATTAGAGGGTAATAAGTGCTGCGGTAGCGTTGTCGCCTCACAGCAAGACGTTGTCCCTTCCGATTCTCACATAGAGTGTCTTCTGTGTGGAGGCATAAGTGAATGGGCGTGCCTTCGTTAAAGGTTGTGTGTCAGGGCTGGTAACTCGGCATGTAAAAATCCACTACCAAACATTAGCAGACCGGAGTTCTGCTGTGGTGACCCCTAACCGGGATAAGCCAAAAGACACAACAACAACAACAACAGGATACATAAACACATATCCAATGAGTTTGTCAGCAAAAAATGCAGGTCTAACAATGCTAGATAACTCCAGCAGAGGAGAGGACCAAACCTATGACCCTGCATGTAAAGGCAAATATCTAAGCACAGTGCCAAACAGCAAAAAGCATCAAATGTATGCTAAATACATAAGTAAGTGTGCACAACCTAAAATGATGTGTAATGTAATGCACATATGTTACACATATATGCCACGTCAAAGGCAACATGCAGGTGTAGATGTGTATGTATGACTGTCAGTGTCCTCACTGGAACATACATGAAATCAAGGTTAATACACATACACACACCAATGACATGTAAGAATATTTATACAAACGTAACATTACAGCTTAAAACATATACCAGGTTGTGCACATGGATTTCAACACTGTACACTGTTTAACACACAACTATAATAAGAATATAAATGTATTGTAAGCAGTAGCCAGTGACTTGTACACAGATGTCCAGCATTGTATGGGCATACATTTAGCAATGCATGGCAATGGTCAATAGCTGCAACAAAGGCAAATGTATGCAAAATATAATATGGAAATATGAAAGTAGAAGGGAGGTGGACAGCCTGGGCCCACATCAGGGAAAAGTAGGACAAGGCAAGTTAACACGTTGTGAATGCATGTGTGCAGCACACAGGGTGCCATAGAAGCCAACCTAAGATACATTTAAGCAAATGAAAATGTATGTTACATGGGCATTATGATATCTGACATCCACAGAAATGGCCATGTATAAAACGCACTTACACAGTAATGTGCAGTCATGTAACATCAACAAGCTAAGCATTTCAAGTGCATACATATATATACACTGTCGTGTAAATGTTGAATAAACAACTACAGGTATATGTCACCCACCCTGCTTATTACTGACCAAAGGACAGTCCTGTGGGCATCATTACAGCACATCAGTGGTAAGTCAATGAATGCTGACATGTCAGAGGTACAATTGTGTGTTATTATGGATCTGACTATGTGTAGACACATGTGCAATCAGTTAATGTGTGCAACCATTTGCAGAAGATGTGAAATTACATGAATAAATAACAGATGTGGAAATTTAGGATGCCGCAAACACAGTGTAATGTACTGCTGCCAAATAAATTACCTGTATAACTGTATATAGGTTAACAATACGTTGGTGTGTGGTGCAATCAGAAAATGATTGCTCATAGCTATGATATACATGTATATGATCCCTGAGGGCATCAGCATTGCCAACACATGGTACACAGCACCATATCATGCTAGTGGGACATCATGGCAACTGTCATCCAAAACATATAGGAAACGGCATGTCCTTAAGCTGCACATGCATGATATGACAGTACACAATTCCACACTATACCACAGTGGTGCTGCTTGATTATGGACATCTGTTGCCTGTCATATGCCCTCAGTAAACACATATTTACAGGTTAATTCTTGCAGCACTAGCTGCGGGTTGACTGCCACAATGCATGGACACCTGAATGTGGGAGGAAAGTGTAATTTGCTCGTGTGTATCATACACACACTGAAACATAATTAAAGGTCACAAGACAATAACACATAAGTATGGCAGCTACATGGCATGCATGCACAAGTGTGCATATACAGTCCAATCAATTATATGGCAATCAGCATGCTGGCATTATAACACAACTGCAGCACACAGACAATACTTACGGACCTGAGGGGTCAGGTTGATGCAGCTGAGACTCACAAATGACCTCATGGGATATGTCCCTGAATGAGTTACACATAGCTCATGCCATATCCTGGAAGAATGTCCATGTCATGTCCCTCGTCTGTGTATAGCATACATTGGTCACAACCTCCCAGATCTCCTACCAATAATTGCCTCTGTTCCGGTCTTGGAGTCATCTCTGAGAGGGTGCAGCAGGCATGATGATTCAGGTAGGTGCAGGTCCACATTCAACATCATCATCATCATCATCATCTGAGGACTCTGGCAGTGGTCTGGCATGTCATCTTCAGGGTCTGATAGGCAAACTTCCATGGGTCCTATGCTCTGTCAATATAATCTGCAAAGCACAACAGAAATTAAAAGCCAATGTGCATCACACAGAACATTCCCATGAAGCGCATAGCTCACCTTAATATGAAACTGATGGGCATATCTGCAATATGACACACTTAATCAACATCCCATCCACTGTTGAGATCTATAAATACATATACGTGTCTGAAAGTGTTGAAGCACACATCAAACTTCTTATTTAAAACAAAGTTCAGTTTTAAATGCTGTCAACATTAGCAAGTAGCAGAATTATAATCCATACAATTGCTGCTAGTGAATGGCTCCTAATGTACATAACACCTTCCCTATGTCACTTTATCTGTAGTTATGGACATGTCATTAACAGAAGATGTCAGGGAGAATGCATCCTTCACCAGTGTGAACAGTTCAATCAAGGCTGTGCAATGGCATGCATAATACAGCTAACCAGTGGAAGTCATGACATCACTTGAACATTTCAATATTGTCCAGCTTGAAGCATGGCAAGCATATGCAAAGCAGGCACATATCTTGACATTTGAATGGAAGCATATCTCCCAACAATACAGAAGTACTCAGTTTTTACCAAGTTATGGGCTCCAAATAATGGGGTGCCACAATTCCCAAGTGGCACCACTTCATTTCCAATTTTCCCAGCTTTTTTAAAAATGTTTGTTTTTTTTCGCTTTTTGAGCTGACATCAATGCAGGCATCAATCAATCAATGACATCAATGAGGCTAGTATCTGTGCCTTGTTAAGGGCAGGGAGAACGTAGTATGGCATAATTTGTCTGAGGCTGAAGCTGTTGGATCTGAAATGGGATCCCAGTTTAAAGTCTGTGATTGCCACTGAAAGCCCTGATAACAGAACATTAGATTTGCCAAAACTGAAGACTTGCTGGTAAAAGACTTTGGGGGAAATTCAGAAAAGATTACTACAATGCAGAAGCCTTATCTCTGAAGGTTTCTGCATCACAGTAAGCCTTTCTGATTTAAAGTCCACCCTACTTTTGAAGTTTTCTTCTTGAGGAGGCCTTAGCACAGAGTGCAGTCTGACTGGGGA